>NW_006921660.1:6764975-6772532 GCF_000298275.1 Orycteropus afer afer
CTTTTCCATTTCTGATGTTTTTATCATTACATATAAATAAATAATATTTTTAATGGGCTTTAGAATTCAAATTTTGACTCTCCTCTAACCATACATGCATAGATAAATAAATAATTTACTTAAAAAATAATTTATACCTTCAATTAGTATCAGTTGAATGCCAACTGTGTCCTGATCACTGTGCTAGGTAGTGGAGATCATTGTAAAGAATATGGAAAAATTGCTATCCTACTGAACTTATAGTCTAGCAGTCGAGATAGACATATTGATGACATAAGAATATTATTCCAATTCAGGTCACTGGTAAGGTTTACTTAAAGATGGAAGCCATACTCTCTTATACCTCTTTCCCTTTTTTATTGTCTCCTTCCATTTGTATTCTACTTACCAAAATAAAATGCTAGGTTACCTTCCCTTTCTCCCTTAGTTACTGGCCATATGTTTAGACATTAAGACATTCCCACTGTTTAAGGCTATTTGAAGTTATACATGGCCTTGTAATGAGAATAAGGATATGAACACAGCAAGAGCAATGAGGAGAAAAAAACAAAACAAAACAGTATTATATCATATTTAAATGGTCCTCATAGTGTCAAAGTAACCTTTAAGACCATTTCCAAGGAGACTTCTTTCCCTGGGATAGCTGAAGGCCATGTGTATATTCTCCATGTAATCTGCAAACTCGCAGAGCATCCCTGAGTAGTTCTCCAGAATTTTGGAATAATTGAGTTCACCATGGAATGTGCAAGAGAAAGGAACCTATACACAAACATGAAAATATAATAGAAAATAAATTAAGAAACATGGTTCAATGGACAGTGAAAATCAAGATGGGCAAATGGACCATTTTTGCCTCAGAGATTTTTCACTGCTCATTGAGTCAAGTTCACCTGTTTAGGGTTGTTCACTTGGCATTTTTCCACATTAGGAAGTTATTCAGTGTTAATTATGATCATCTGCTATCAACTGCCCATGAGGCAACTCCATTCTCATTACCTTGGTGGGTAAGAGACACCAGTTTTCAACCTGCTACTGAATTCAATGATATTTTTTGTAGTAATATTTCTGTAAATCCTTCATGTTTAACATGGAGATTTTTTTTTGTTTTAATACAAGAAATGTTCAAGAATAGCTTTTAATAATTTTAATGTACCCAATAGTTTTAGTAATTAACTATTTCCAGAACCTTTTTACATGGTTTCCTTTTCTCATGTGCATACTTTAAAGCTAATATCTCTTATCTACATTTTCTGGATTGAATTATGACACATTTCCCCTTCAAAAGACATGTAGTTCAGGCTAAGATGTATATATGCCAATATATGACCTTCAACATAACAGTACACTTTTTTGGAAGGGTTCAACATTATACCTGCCTAGGTTTGGAAAAATTTCATTATAATACAGGTAATTTATTTGATGATGAGGTAAGAAAACCAGATAAAAGGAAGTTTATTAACTATTCAAAATCCCTATCTTTTTTACCAATTAACCCTTAACAGCATATATTGTTTGGAACAGAATGAAGACACACTGTGACACACCTAACATGAGGTAGGGTCCAGAGTTATGTTTATCTTTCAGTGAGAATAATGCTTGTAAGCATCATGAATAAGAGCTTTCCAGCACTTGTTTTTAAATATGATGGAACTATGATTGCAATATGGCCAAAGAGCAGCTTCAGGAAATGAGCTAGGGGCAAAGTGCCAACTTTTAAAAAAAAAAAAAAAAAAAACACCTCCCGCTTCATGGAGCTTCCTCCAAGATGTTTTTGGAATCTATTGTCCTAGGACCTCAGCATTTTTCTCGTATGCATTATTTTATCCATAGGGAAGCTGAAATACAACTTAGTTTAAAAATCAAGATTCCATACCCCCCACCCATATTTTACAGAATAATGACATTTGATTCTCTCTTGAGATGAAGGTGTATTCTAAGGTAATTAAATCAAGAAGCAGAATATGATACTTTTATTCTTTTTCCATAGTTTTGGATGGAATGATTTTGTGATTGCAACCTTAGGAAAAGAAGAACCAGAATTTGTGACTTTGTCCAATTTTCCTAAATTTTAGGTTGATTTTGAAAAGGAACGTGCATAGCCAAGAGATTATTTCATTGATTGCCTGAAAATGTTGGCATTATGGATATAATCTATAGTTGCTTTAAAATGTCATTTGCTAATGTATTAAGCAGTGAGCCTTCCTTGGGTTTCCAAGGCAGTATCACTACAAAAGCAAATTGCCCAACCTTCCTTCAGAAGAGTGGCTGGTGGGTTTGAACCACCAGCCTTCTGGTTAGCAGCCAAATGCCTTAGGCACTATGCCACCAGAGCTCCTACTGATTTATTTAAGAAAAGATTATTAAAAAATAAATTAAAATACTTAAAAGCATACGGTAAGCTCTTAATCAATGACTCTGATGATTACACAAGAAGACCAAAAATGATATGCTCACCACCCGTCTAGAAAGGCTTTATTGTTCACAGAGGAGTTGAGATTGAAGAGTAGTATTTAGACAAATAATTAGTTTGAAGAAAGACTTTCCATGCAATAGAAAACTTTATTAAGATATTTGCCAGAGGGCTTAACATTTTCAATAGAAATAGAATTTCAAAAGTAGTTGTTCAGCTTCTAAACATTTACTTCTTTAAAAAACCAAAATGTGATTATGGGTGTGTGTGCGAAAGCTGAGCCTGACTCTGTGCTAATAAATTTCATAATCTGAAAATTCATATCAAAGATCACCTTGTAGTTGTTGGGTGCCCTCAAGTCATTTTCAACTCCTAGAGACCCTACAGGACAAAACAGAACTGCCCCATAGAGTTTCTTATGCAGAATCTTTATGGGAGCAGACCACCAGGTCTTTTGTCCTCTGGAGGTGCTGGTGGGTTCGAACTGCTGACCTCTCAGTTAGCAGCCAATCATGTCATCTTTGCACCACCAGCACTTCTTATGATCACTCTGCTAGGACAAATTATTAAATGTAATGGACAAAAATGAAATTCATTAAAATTAACAGACTCTAGAGTTAACATTAGAAACATAAACAGAATTCAGATATCAAGAAGGGTCTGTGATTTGTCATATTTGTATGCTATCATCCCAACTTCCATGTATCCATTTTATGCATGGTAGCAGAAGACAAGAAACTGCTGGGTCAGAGACAAAGGAAAGTTTATTACAGTTCTCACTTGAATAGAAAAAGAAAACAGCATTCACATTGGTTTTCTGAGCCCAGATTCCCACAAAGTGATGCAAAGAGGGACATCTGCATATATAGTGGCTTGGCTTATTAGAAAGCAGGGAGACCTTAGAAAACCTGACTCTTTATAAAGAGAAGTAAGGAATCCTGCCTTCTGCTGCATATCTCTGATTTCCAAAGCCACTTACTATACAAATATCTTTGAAGAGATGATTCAGAACATAAGTGATTGGTATCTCTGCTTACTAGACATACAAAATGAGAAAAACATGAATTTTCTCTCAAAATAAAATTAATGGGTAACATTTATTTGTAAAATCTCCTTACAGGCATTTTAAATGTGTTAGGAGAATATGAGAAAGGCATTGGTGGCTCAGCAGTAGAATTCTCATCTTCCATGTGGAAGTTATTGTTGTTGGGTGTGGTCGATTCCATTCCAATTTATAGCAATCCCAGGTGACAAAGTAGAAGTGTCCCGCTAGACTTTACTAGTTGTAATCTTTAAGAATGCAGATTGCCAAGAAAAAAATTGTCTCCTGAGGAGTTACTTGTGGATTTGAACTGTCAACCTTTTGGTTGCAGCTGAGTGCTTACCTGTTAAGCCACCAGGGATCCTTACTAAGAAGACTCTGGTTCAGTTCCAATGTACCTCATGTGCAGTTACCACATGTCTGTTTGGGAGGCTTGTATGTTGCTGTGATGCTGAACAGATTTCTGTAGAGCTTCCAGATTAAGGCAGACTAGGCAGAAAGATTTTCTAAAAAATCAGCCAAAGAAACTCTACAGATCACAATAATCAGATCACCAACTGATCACGAGAATGGCTTTGGATTGGGCAATGTTTTGCTCTATTGTGCGTGGGATTGCAAGGTTGACTCCATGACAGCTAACAACAATAACAATAGTAAGATAATATGAACAACAAGACTTCAAGGTCAATGCTATTATTTTAAAGTGGAAAATTGAAGCAAAGAGAAATAAGTAATTTTCCTAAGGTTAAACAGCTTGTTTGTAGTGGAATTAAATGAAGACCTTGTTTTAACTACTATAAATTGCATCTAATGAATTATATATTGTTCTTATCTATTACAGATATTAACTAGGGAGCTCTGGTAGCATAGTGCCTAAAGCACTTGACTGCTAACCAGAAGGTTGGTGGTTCAAACCCACCAGCCACTCCTCGGAAGGAAGATGAGGCAATCTACTTTCGTAGTGATACTGCCTCGGGAACCCAAGGAGAGGTTGCTATGAGTCGGGTCCCACTGGACGGCACATAACAACAACAACAGCATGCTATTATTGAGTTGTGATTTATGTAATTTATGTTAAACAAATTATTCTAGAAGATTTATCAATGAGAGATCAGCTTGAATAAGAAATAGATTTATCTAATATTTCTGCATTCAGCTGTACCTATGCAGTTTTTTAATCCACAGAGGTTATGATGAATGTTCACGTTTCAGAAATTTAAGTAAAACATTATTTATTTACTTTTGAATAGGCAATTGGGTACAGAGCATAGGACTGAGCATTAGGAAACTTGGAATCTAGTAGTGGCTACATTATCACAGGAGAATCATTTTCTTTATATTGGGTCTGAGATTCCTTAAACATAAAACTAAGTAGTGATTTCTAAGATTATTTAACTCTGCATTCAAGAGGATTATATGTCCTTCCTGACTCCAATATTTAATAAAACTGTGTTACTTTGCAGGCTATATAAAATGTGGAGCTATACTTAAGTGAAAAAAGCTATTAGAGCTAAAGAGAGAAACTTCTCACACCCATACTGATTAATGATGATGCTTTCCAGCTGAATTTAGGTGCAGCTCAGAGTCCTCAACAGAGTACCTGAAGGCTGCTACAAATTGATCACATTTGGTCTGTGAGATAAAAGTATTTTTCTCCCCTCTTGGGAGATACCTTGTACCAACATTTTAGAATGACTGGCCTAGATAGAATTGTTCTGAAGAAACTGAACACTCCTGCCATTCACTTATAAAAGAAAGCAGTTCATTGAATAAGAAAGACTTTATCCTGAAGGAACTGAAAGTATGGAAGAAGAAATGTAAACAATTACATGTGATATAATATGTTAAATGCTACCATACAGACATTTGCAATGAGCAGATTGACTGGTAGAAGGGAGAGATACAATAGGCTTAGAAAAAACTCTTCATAGAAAGAGTAAAATCTGAGACAAGAAAGAATCTATTCACTGGACTAGAGTAAGAGAATATCTCAAACAGAAAATAAAGAAGAGTAGAAAAGATAGCTGAATGATTGTTGTTGTTGTTATGTGCCATCGAGTTGGACCCAACTCATAGCGACCCCTCCTTGGGATTCTGAGGCAGTATCACTACAGAAGTAGATTGCCCAACCTTCCTTCCGAGGAGTGGGTTTGAACCACGAGCCTCCTGGTTAGCTGAATGATTTGGCATATTTATTATGGAAATGGGCTATCCCTGGGTGCTACCAGTGGTTAAGTGCTCATGGACTAGCCAAAGGGTTGGTGATTCAAACCCATCTAGGGGTGCTTCAGAAGATAGGCCTGACTTGACAATTGGTGCAGTTCTATTCTGCACACTTGAAGCCATGTGCTATTTCATCACACAGGAATCAAACTGATTGCAACTAAAAACAACAGTATGAAGATGACATAGTATTGGAAAAACAGAAAAAGCCCAGACAAACGTAATGGAGAGAACAGTGTGTCACCAAGGAAATATTTATTCTATACCATAGGAAATAGCAGGCAAATAGACATATTTAGAGTAAGATATGGTGACACAATCATATTTTTATTTGTAAAATTTATTCTGGATTAAAACATGATGAAAGATAATTTAGAAGGACATGAAAACAGAAGCTGTTTAGAAGTTATTGTAAGTCTAGGGAAGAGCTGGTCAGAGTTTGAGGGTAGTAATAGTAGAGATGAAGAAGATGATATTGTCTTAAGACACATTTAATTAATGTAGGCACATAGCAGACATTGGAAATGAGAGGAAGAAAGGAATCTAGCATGGTAAACAAATGTCCGTCATGAGCAACTGCATGGTTGGTAGAAGAACCAGAAGAGAGAATAAAGTAGAGGGATAAAATCTGGGATCCAGTGTCAGGAGCAGAATTATGAAAAACTCAAAGTTCTGGGCATGGCAATATTAGATGTCTGAGAAGTGTCCAAAGATTGAAATAAAATGTAAAAATAAAAAGATTGCTATAAAATGTCTTGGAATCTGGTGGGAGACCTGAGTTACAGAATTGCTTAGGAAAAACCATAATTTTTATGTTAAGAAAAAAAGTAAGAAACTATACTGCTAAAAATTCCAAGAGAAAATAGTATTCCAAAAAGGAAAGAATGTTATGTTTTGTTAGTTACCACTGACTTAGTCAGCTCTGTTGAATAATGTATACCAGAAGGAAATGATGCCCAGTCCTGCACCACCTACATGACTTTTTGGCATGTTTGAGTCCATTTTTGCAGCCACTGTGTCCATTCATCCTATTAAGGGCTTCTCTCACCTTCATTGGCCCACCACTTCACCAAACACGATGTCCTTCTATAATGACCATTTTTTCCCAATGATCTGCCAAAGTAAACAAGTTGAAGTCTTGAACAACATTCTATAATCTATATGATTTTCATTGGCTAATTTTCAGGAATTGATTTCCAGGCCTTCCTTCCTAGTCTCTCTTATTAGGGGAGATCTGCCGAAACCTATCCATCATAGGTGATCTGCTGGTGTTTGAAATACTGATGACAGCTTCCAGTTATCATAGAAACACCCAAGCTACCACAGTATGACAAAATGACAGATGGATAATAGAGTGTTAAGGAGAAATCAAAATAATAGAAAAAGAAAAACAAAAACCCTATTTGAGAATTAGTAAAAATACATTAGTAATATTTGCCAGAATTGTTTCTTTAGGAGTTGTGGGAGGTGAAGTTTGAAATATGCAGAGGATTGAATATGAAGGCAAAAATGTGTTCCAGTACAGCTTCATGAAAATTAGGATGCTTTGTGATTAAAGCAACAAAAATCAAACTAGGTTTTGAGGGATCAGATCAATAACATTACATAACAGAAACTGAGAGGTAGTTGAGGATTCAGGGTTATTTAATTCAGCATTTCAGTGTAACCAGGGCATTTCTTTTTGTGTTTGACATCTTCAGCAGCCCTAATCCTAACACTGATTCCTCCATGGCTTGAAAATACGTTGCAGGTATATGTTCCTTTACCTTCATTACAGAAAGAGAAAGACAATTTCCTCACTGTTGTTGTTGTTAAGTGCCGTCAAGTCGTTTCCGACTCATAGCGACCCCATGCACAGCAGAACGAAACACTGCCCAATCCC
>NW_006921660.1:6778293-6823221 GCF_000298275.1 Orycteropus afer afer
CCTTCAAGGAGATGGATTGATATGGTGGCTGCGATGATGGGCTCAAATATAGCAGGCATTGTGGGGCTAGTGCGGGATCGAGCACTGTTTCGTTCTGCTGTGCATGGGTCGCTGTGAGTCGGAAACGACTCGACGGCACTTAACAACAACAACAGTGGCACCACAAAAAAAGTTCTGGCAATCCCCTTCTGTAAGTATTAAAGTCTAATGATCTGCTTCCCTAAAGAAAACCCTATAGAGGAGTTCTACTCAGTAATGTATAGGATTTTCATGATTATAAATCTACTGGAATGCAATGTGTTTGGCTTTTTATTATTATTATTTTTTTTAGAGTTTTAGGAAAAAGTTGATAATGAAGTTGAATGAAGATACTTTATGTCCTTTATTTTTTCAGTAATGTAGAAAGGGGCAGAGGTCTTTAGGTAAGAGTGATGGGCAAGGGGTTTGTAAGAAAAGTTTGCCTTTCTATTTACTTGTAATTCTTTTTGTAGTTCTAAGTCAGAGAGTCAGTGTGGTGCTTTCAACCCTCCTGAGGCGCTCTTTGGCCCACCCTGTCTCACAATGGAGCTCTTGGACCACTTTGGTGCTATCATGCTATTTTCTGCCCTTCTCTGTCTGCTTTGGAGCCTTCTGACTACCCTAATTTCCTGCCCTTTGTCTCCTTTGCTTTTTCTCTGGAGCTTTCTGCTCACATCCATATTTTTCCACTGTTTTCTGTCATGACCTTCAACCCCACTATCCGAGAGAATGATTCCATTTGAAGAGGATTAAAATAATCTTATTTTATCCAAAATATCTTAGTACAGGGGAGACCAAAAAAAGAGGCTGATACTAATGAAATATAGACAAAAATGCCATAGCATTTAAGTTGTCTCAATGTTTTTGTCATTATTATATTATTATTTGGGACTCCAGAAATATTCTCCTTACACTAAAGAGTGTTAAGATAATTAATACAAAATAAAGCAAAATATTTAAATTAAATCTGATTTTGAAATAATGTATTTTGTAATTATAGCTTTAGGCAGTTTTTTATTTTTTATTTTTCTCATTTCACAATCTGGATCAATTCAAAATGAATAGCAATTCATGTTAATAAGTTCTCATTTGTCTAAAGTATTTGCCAGTAAAACAGCATTTTTCCATAGGTTTTTAATTTGTGCAAATACTACTACTATTCCATATGGCTTGGTTTGTTAAGTTACATGAAATGTTTTTGAAATAGACAAAGGACTAATTTTTGGAGTGGCCCAATTTTGCGTCTTTTTACAGGGACTGGACATAGACTTATTTTCCTTTCAGTAATAACATGACCTACATAAATTGTGTGTGGCTGTGATTTTTTCATTTTCCTTAGAGAGGAGGAGACATATCCCTTCCCCCATTGACCTCCTACTGCCATAAAAGGGGAAAAAAATGATCACAGAAGCTTTGAATACAATTTTTGTTGAGCTGGGTTTTTTCCTCACCTTCGGTGACCAGATCGATAGACAGTCCAGCAGCAGAGAAAAAAATCAGATGACTGGAATACAGCCAGAGGCAGTTTCTCTAGTACAGCCAGAATCCATTCAGAGATTACAAAAATTTAAAATAAATGGTGTATCAGGAGACTCTTATATCTCAATAAATTTAAGAGGGAAATGTAGATATTAAGATGATTCATAATAATACTAATGTCAGAATCACTCTTCCGAAAAATCCAATAAAATGGGACAGATTTTGCAAGGCCATGTGTGCTTTCAAACTTTATAAGTTATATTCCCTATATGGACGCTAATTAATATATGATGACCACCATATATTTAGTGCTATTCCAATGGACTATGAACTAAGGTAGATGCTCACATGCCCAACATTTTTACAGGGAGTGACTTATGTGCCTCAGGAATCAAGATAGAATATTCTGCCTGGAAACCAATGGTGTTGAAGAGGAAGTCTTCCTTTTGTACAAGGCATGTAGTTGCTGAAACTTGACCAGCTTGCAGAAAAGATGAGAGGACTGGTATGTTGAACTTTTTCTCCACTCCAGGTATACATCCATTCAGGTATCTATTTATTCAAGAATATTTACTGAGCCTTTGCATTGGGTAAAGTATCATTTAAACAAACAAACAAACAAACCAGTTGTCATTGAGTCAATTCCAACTTATGATAACCCCATGTGTATGAGAGCAGAACTGTGCTCCATAGGGTCTGCAACAGCTGATTTTTCAGAAGTAGATCACCACAATTCAAGGATCCTTTGGGTGTACTTGAACCATCAACCTTTCGGTTAGCAGTCAAAAATGTTCTGCTAACTGTTTACACTACTCAAAGACTCCCAAGCATCATGCCAAAAAAACACTCACTGCCATTGAGTTGAATCTGACTCATACCCTTGGGTTTCCGAGGCTGTAAATCTTTAATGGAGTCAATCGCCCAGTCTTCCTTCTGCAGAGTAGCTGGTGGGTTTGAACTGCTGACCTTCTGGTTAGCAGCCAAATGCCTTATCCACTATGCCACCAGAGCTCCTTCCTAGACATCACAGTCATCAGAAAATCACAAAATCTCGGGGAAGTGGAGAGTTTAAGGCCAGCTAGAATATGCTTCCTATGCAATTCACTTTTCACTAATTTTTCAAAACTTAGCTAAGCTGTTATCTTTTCTAGTAAATTATACTTGACATCACTGATTCCCAACCCCAAACAAATTCTCAAAAAGATGTCTCACTTACATTTCTTTATATTCTAATTTCTACCATAATTTTCAAGGTAAGTAGTAATAATAGTAATAACAATCAACATGTATTATTTACAATATGTCAGGCATAGAACTATTTCATTTCACTCTTGCAAAAGCTATTTTTATCCCTGGTGAGACTGTTTCTCTTGAGCTGTGATGTTATCCATTGAGGATGCTGGGGACATCCTAAGGTTATTCAGGGGCTCAGGTTGCTTCGTGTGGTCTTTTCCCAGCTGCCTCACCATGGAAGACTATACTGAGAATCATTTTGTAGGGGAGGTCTCAGTTCATTCTTTTGGTCACCATATCAAAACCTGTAGAAAAAAGCAGTGACCAAGCTTTTTTGTACTTTGCAACTTAAAGTGATCATCTTTCTTCCTGTGAATGGACGTGTCCTCAGAATGATATTCTCTTACCTTATAGCCCTGTTTAGCTGTTTCTTTAAAACAACTTTCCAAATTAATTCAACTGGTAGCATAGTGCCTAAGGCACTTGACTGCTAACCAGAAGGCTGGTGGTTCAAACCCACCAGCCACTCCTCAGAAGGAAGGTTGGGCAATCTACTTCCGTAGTGATACTGCCTGGGAAACCCAAGGAGGGGTCTCTGTGAGTTGGGTCTGACTTGACAACATGTAACAACAACAAGACTGAGCTCTGGTAGCGTAGTGCCTAAGGCACTTGACTGCTAACCAGAAGGCTGGTGGTTCAAACCCACCAGCCACTCCTCAGAAGGAAGATGGAGCAATCTACTTTTCAGTGATACTGCCTCGGAAACCCAAGGAGGGGTCACTATGACTCGATGGCATATAACAACAACAACAATTCTTATAACTATTTATATGCATCATTTTCACATTTGGGAACAAAGAGGGAAAAACTATCAGTTATTGAATTTCTATTATACAAACACATATGGTTTCATTTAATATTCATAACCACCCAGTGAAATATCTGCTAGTATCCTCATGTTGCATATGAGGAAACAGGTACAACACAGTAAAATACCATGTTCAGGATTCATAACCAGAAAGTGTCAGGGCCAGGATTCGCAGCCTGATTCCTATCTGATTCCACAGTCTTTGTTCTCTTTACCTTCATTAGATATCTATGTCTACCTCTGCCACATAGCTCAGCATGCATTTAAATGTATGTATACAATAAACACCAGCCACTTTGTGGGAGAATGATGAGGCACTCTGCTTCCATAAAGATTTAAACCCTATAGGGCAGTTCTGTTCTGTCCTATAGTGTCACTGTAAGTCAGAATTGACTTGGTGGCAGTAGGTCTTTATATAATAAACCTAACTTCCATACCCTGTATCCAAACTCCTCATATAAAGTAGAAAGTCCCTTGAAGACAGAGAACAGCACTGCAATTCATTGAAATATGCCAATAATTCTGCATGCAATGGGTAGTCTATAAATATCATTGACTTCCTAGTAAACTGGCAATCATTCTTCAGTTTGCAGCAAGTCACTTGCGTCAACAATTCCAGGGAAAGAAAATATGATTGAGAAAAGGCAATCCTTGGGAAAGCCCAAATGGCTATAATTACTCCCACTTCCTTGCCATTTCCTCTCCAGCATCTTAATAAACTGGCAATTATTAGATATCTGAATAAACCATTGCCACCCCCCTCTGAAGCCTAAGGAAAAAAAAAAAAAAAAAATACACTACTATTAAGTTAATTCTGACTCATAGCAACTCTATAGGACAGAGTAGAACTGTCCCATAGGGTGTCCAAGTGTCCAAGGATGTAAATATTTAGCAAGCAAACTGCCATGAGTGGTTGGTGGGTTTTAGTAGCCAAACTTCCAACCCACGACCTTTTTGGTTAGTAGTCAAATTCTTTAACCACTGCACCACCAGAGCTCCTTTTTGATCATTTGTCTAAATAAGCAGCAGAGCTAAGGAGATCAAATCCATGCTGGAGGCCTCATGTCTGACTACTTCTTTCTTGAAGTGGCAGGGAAACAAGCAAGGCACTCAGTGTAGTGAAATATACAACTCCTGGAATATAAAACTGGGTGGGGCAAGACCCTCAGAGTCCTTCTTCCATGTGCAGAGGGCCATACATAGAAATTTTCCATCCTGCCTGGACAGATTTTAAGCCATGGAATTCCCCTCCTGATAGGATTTTTCCTACTGTTCATTATCTGTTATCTGTGAGTAGCAAAAAAATGGCTTTCTCTATTACCAGCACCTTGTAGGTGTCTCTTGTGCACTACTTCATCAGGATAAATGGACAAAACACCCATGGAGTGGTTGGTATCATTTGGTAGAATTCTCATTCTAGTACTCTGGTGGGTACTTGGGATCTGAAGACAGCCTTGAAGTCAACCTGCATGTACAAGACACTGGTTCTTCTGAGAAATTCTTCCCAGAGCTTAAATCTATGAAAGTAATGAAGTGACTATGAGCTATGATCCCAGAAATCCTTCAATAATGTCACCACTGTATATCATTAAGAAAATGAGTATACTTTTTTGTATTAAAATTGAAAATAATTGAGCATCTGGTTTAGGAAAAAAAAAAAAAGTGTAGTTTATTGAATTAAAGAATTCTAGAATAAGAGGTAACTTCATATGCACCAGAAATGGCATATCTACACTTCCCATAATGGAAAATACAGGAAGTGTGCATATACTTGTATGTAACATAAAGCTTTGCAAAGAAAAATACAATAGCATTGGATAGGCAGATGTATGCCCATTTTCTGATGCAATATGTTCTTTAATAGAAAAGGGGCCTAAATTTGCTTGTATTTAATACTGAAAGTACATAAGTACAAAATACCCTATAGATGCATTCTACATAATATATAATATGTAGCTATGTACATAATAAGACTAAAGAGGTCTATTCCAAATGATATGTCTATTTAAAATTTACATCTAATGTCCTTTTAATGATCTTAAGTGGCTAGTTATAGCATTTTCTGTTTTCATGAAAAATGGTTTTATGAATATCTCCACAATGTGCATTCATCAGACAGTTTAAAATGTTGTTAATAAGCAATTAAAGTATCTTTAGTATTCAGACACTGAATCCATTTACTGAAGATACGTCGATCTTAATGTTTTAGAGTGGGCATTTTATCTACTAGTACTTCATTCTTATTCTAGGAACTATGCCAAAATTCTTTCTCCAAAAGGGGAAAAGCAGAGGCATAAATATCATCTTGAAACATGATAGAGAGTATAATTTTTTGCAGAGGTCAAAAATACTTTGGTAAAATTCGAAGCTAACTTAATCCTTAGCAATTCAGACATATATCTTTAACCTCATTAATGTTGTAATTCCTGGTCACATATTAATAGCTCATGTGCATTTGATAAAATAGGAAAATATTTCTTTGCAAATAAATTTAGAAGAAACACAGAAGTATAAATAGGCAGTATGAGATGTTCACCATATAACTAATTTGAAAAACAACACATGCTAGTAGGTATTTTTTCTTCCTTAAATGTTATTCCCAATTGTATATTCTAAAATTACTCACATAAGAGAGGAGAACATTTAATAGTGTTACAATTCAGAGAAAAAAATAAAATTCATGTTTGAATGACTCAAAGCATACTGTTAAATATTCATTTATTTTAATTCTAGCATAAAAAAAGACAGTCCCAGTGTAATGAACCACTATTATTTATTTATTTCAACTGCAATTTATTAAAAATGCACTCATTGTCTGAAGGCCTTTGGGAACATGTAGAAAAACACAAAAATACATGAATTAAATCAAATACATCAACAATCCAACCCCTTATTAGAAATAATAGCAATAATGAGATAAATAATGCCATAACTAAAGAATATATTTTGTATTTTAAGTATATGTATGTCTTAATTATGATAGTGTGTTCATGATCTAATCCCCACTGAGACAGATACAATGATTTATCAGGGTTTGTTTTTTTTTTTTTTAAATTCTTTTGGTTGAATTTTTGAGTGATAATTTAAATCTGCACAAGTAATGAAACAACTATTAGCTAAAACTCAACAGAAAATCTATATGGAATTTTTCTGGTACCCATAACAATCTTCTGGAACTTCATACAGAGGCTAGTTATTGATCATGTAAATGTTTTCTTTGTGCAATCATATGATTCTTCCTCTTCGTTTTACTATGTGATTTTGAATTCATTGAGGATTCTATTAACATCCTGAAAATACTGGGTCTATATTCAGAAAGTCACAGATCTATCAGAAGATAGTACCACTAGAAATGTCTTTACTTTTTATTTACACCATCTCTCCCAAATATTTCCTCAGCTTATTTTACATGAATTTTTGATTGTCAGCCTTAAAATTAAACACTGAAGAAATTATCTGAAATAAGTAATTATTGATTGTACATATCACACAAGAGGAGAGAAAAGGTGATCAACTAGACTTTTCCATTAGCAAAATTATACAGAAGAATTTATCAGATTAGTTGGCTTTCACATTGGAAAGTAGAAATCAATAACCTGAGGGAACTGAACCAAAAACAAGTAGGTTTAGGTTATGATGCCAGATATTTGAAGGAAGAATCCTCTCCACCCCATCAGAGGTCTCTAACAGAAACAGTGGGAGAAAGTAACTTGAGTAGAAAATAAAAAATAAATAAATAAAATAAACAAAGAAGGTGCAACAGAATAAAATAAAAATGTCCTACTTCTTAATTTTGTTTAAAGCTTGCCTTGATTTAATACCATATTGATCTCCTCAGTTTTTTTTTTTTTTTTTTTTTTTTCTCTGGATCACATTATTTAAGCATGAAAGTTCACATTGTTATGATGAAGATATATTAATGTTAATATATCTTTGACAATGCTTTGATGGGCATCAGGGAAGCTAACGAATTATCATGTTACTGTAAGTCTTACAAGGAGGAAGCTCAGAAGACAGGCTAGGCCTAATAAAGAAACTTGTTCCCACTTGGAAACAGCAAAGAAAGTCTAACAATACCCTAACTATGACTTGTAATACAGAGAATAATGAAAATTAGGTTTCATTGAGAATAATTGAATCATAAAATCTCAGAATTTATAGAAAGTACTTAAAGATTAATTATTCCAGGAATCTGTGCTGTGTTAAAATATTTTCTACAACATCTCTACCAAGTTGAGATCCAGCATATATTTGAATGCCATGATGACTGGTGAAATACTATATGAGAGAACATCTCATCCTGGTCATCTTACAACTCTTCTGACTGTATTTTACTGCTTACCTCCTGGATTACTCTTCTGTCTCACACCAGCACTACCAGTGGTCTTTAAACACACCATGCTTCAGGGACTTTGTATTTGCTCATCCGTGTGCATCTATCCCCATCTCTGCGCTGCTTGCTCCTTAAGTTTCTTCAGGTCTCAATTCAAATGACATTGATTATTAATCTTCCTTAATCACTTCAGCAATCTCATCCCCTTATCCTGTTTTATTTTTTCATAGCCTGTGTTGCTTTCTGTCATATTCCATATTTACTCCATTTATTAGGAGTTCATGTGTTCAGATATAGTGATGAGTAAATATTAATTGAATAAAGGAATGGAAGGCACCCTGACTCACGTACATAAGTCTTCTGACTTGTACTGGGTCTAGACCTGAGTGTATTTTATGCTATCTCCTCTCTTTAAATGCCTCCATCTAATCAATAGCAATGTCACATTGATTGTATCTCTGAAAGAATAACCTATCTCTGTTTCTCCAACATCCCTTCTTACATCAGAATACAATCACCTACTGCCTAGAATAATACAACAGCTTCTAACTGGCCTCTCTCCTTCAGGTCTAGTTTCAGGACATCTGTTTTTAATGATGTTACTGAGACATGTCTCTAAAATATAAATCTCATCATCCCTTTTCGTGCTTAAAATATTGCAGTGCTTCTCACTTCTCTCAGATAAAATCCAACATTTATGAGTCCACGATGTTTTATTTCTTCAGCATCTTCTTTCACCAACTTCTTTGTCCATTCAAAGTATCTGACTACAGGCAATTTCCACAAGAAGTCTTTACCAATCTTCCTGAACTGCATGTAGTTCTCGGGCTAGGAACTTTTCTAAAATGTACTGTATTTTCTTGTTGAATTAATTGTATTTCCTAGCTTAATTACACCTTTGCTATTAAACTGAAGTCTAAGACTGCATCTGTTTTGTTAATCAACAGAACTCCAGGGCCTACTATAAATATTTAATTCAATACAATTTGCAAATAAAAGGAAGGAATTCAACCCTGAATTTCAAGATACCATTGTATTTTTGGATTGAATATGTTGATATAGGTTTAGAAATAAGATTTATTTGTCTGAGTTCTCTTGAATTTATCGTCAGTAGTCTCAAAATAGTTGATGATGTCTGGATTATACAATTGTGTAGTTGTACAGATTTATAAGCATTTGCTAGAACCTCTACATGCCAAGTAGCCGTTTACATGCTCCAGAGAAATAGTGAACAAGATATGTAAGGTCCCTGCTCTCTGAGCTTACACAGTAGTACGGGGGACAAGCAAAGAATAAGTCGACGTATAAATAAACATGATCATTTCTGATAGCAATAGCTGCTGAAAAGAAACTAAAACAGTGTTATGATAGAGAATATTTGGGAGTGGGGAGAACATTTTTATACAATGTAGTCAGGGAAGGCTTCTCCTCCTTAGTGAAAGGCTGACTTGATCTGAATGACAATATGGAACCAGACATGCCAATTTCTAGGGGAAAAAGTTTTTCCAGAAGAGGCCCTCTGGTGGTCATAAGGTTGATGTGTTTCAGGGACAGAAAAGTAGTATAATTGGAATGCTGAGAGATGAGGAGAGGGACCAGATTATATATTGCCCTGTAGCCATTGTAAGTGAGAAGAATTTTATTTTAAGTTGAATGGGAAATCATTGAAGCATAGCTACCACTTGTAAGACCAAAGTTCATCTGCACAGAGTCCAGTCAATCTCAAAACTAATATAATGATTCATGCTGTAAACATAATTGTTGCTACTTCTGTTTATAACTCACAAATCATTATAATTGGGAGACTAGTGAAAATATTGCACCTCTCTTCTTCCTTTTACTTATTTCTTTCTTTTCTTATATTCAGTAAGCTCCAAAGTAACTAGCCCTGGGGGGAGATAAAATGATGAATAACCTCATTCAGCTCAAAGAAACAACAACAAAAAATTCCCAGTTGAATGGTTCATTGCAAATGGCAAAATGGTCATTGTTTAGTGGATGAGGTTTTCTCTCTTTAGTATCCAGGCAATGACTAATGATTTTCCTCCAAAGCTCCCACTTTTAAAAGAATGAATAAGCCCCAAAGGCCTCAGAGAGATAAGTATTACTTTCCTCCTGGTAACTCAGCTAGTGACCGAGACGGAAAAAGAAACTGGACAATATTTCAAAGTCAAGACCTATAAAAATGTGATAGTAGATACTGCACTTCTTCACTCTTAAGTTGTTTGGTACCCAAACAGATTTTATGCACAGTTATTTATTTTCCAAGGAGCCCTGGTAGCACAATGGTTAAAGCACTCATATTTTAACCAAATGTGGTTGGTTGGAACACACTAGCTGCTCAGCAGGAGAAAGATGTAGCAGTTTGCTTTTGTAAAAATTAGTAGCCTTGGAAACCCTATGAGTCAGTGCTACTCTGTCCTACAGGGTCTCTATGAATTTCAATCAACTCTACAGTTACTAGTTTTGTTTGGTTTGGCTCTTTATTTTCCACATTATACATGTATTCACTCATCTGAAGAGGGCTTGCTTAGAAAATACTTTTGGGTGTCTTCTAATCAGCATAACTGCTTTCCCTGTGCTTCCCAGAGGAAAGCCAGGCCAGAAACCTGACCCAGGGCTCAAAGACGACTGTGAAACTTGGTAACCAGTGGGCATAGTGCACAGGTAGCAATTTTACCAGCCTGAAATATTTATTTGCATGGTTTTATTTCTAGGGACAATTTTCAGAAAAAACAACAACTAACTACTACAAAATAATTACTTGCCTTTTTGAAGCAAAATAGCACATTGAATGCTAATGTAAATTTCAATGCATTCTTTTCATTTTCTAATCTCTATTAGGGAAAATGTCATAGGTTAATATATTTGTGCCCTACTGAGAATTAAAGAGGAAACAAAATGCTTAGCATTTGTAATGAGGTCATTCATTAATGTAGGAAGGTCATGCCCGATCACATATAATAGATATGCCAACATTATTTTCCACAGTAGCCAAAGGGGACTCAACTCAATGATGGGCAATACTCTGAGAAATATTTATTTTTCATGTGAAAAGGAAATACAACTTGAGCCTTCTGGTTGATGGAAACCATAAATAAGATTTTCCCACAAAGGATTAGAAACCAAAAATACTCTTCTCACAAACTGTATCACTGCTAAGTTCAAGGACTGGGTGAAGAGATCACAATATTTTGAGATGATAGTGGAATACACTGCCCAAGTTGTTTAAATTGGCTTTAGTTCTTGTGAGAAATGTCAGATTATACGAACTAAACATTGGTACTGAAGACTTAAAACAAACAAACAAAATAATCTATAAGGTGTAAACTTTAACAGAGCAGATCTCAATATCTCAATTTTAATTCATCAGCTGAAAATGAAGATAGGAAGTTCTTAAATTAATCACAAGTTCAGTTTGTGATGGGTTCAAATCTATTTTGGGAAAACCAGCTTGGTTTAGGATTTTTAGAGTTCAAAGTTGTAAGTAAGCATTCTCATATTCATCTCTCAGGATAAAAATTGAGCACATTGCACTTAAGACATAAAATATGAATTAAAATTGTTATTGGACTGTTTATATAGCATTCCACATCTTACAATGTCCTTTAGTATGCATTGCATTATATAATGAAAATCTTAGCAAAGAAATAAATATTTCAAGACAATCAGGTTGAATTAAAAACAAGGTTGTCCACAAACATGGTCTTTAAATACATATAAAGGTTAAGTATCAATGTCAATAATAAAAAATGAATAAACAAATTGCATTAAGATACTTTCTTCTAATACATTGATAAAGATTTAAAAGAAAGACT
Organism: Orycteropus afer afer; assembly: GCF_000298275.1. Classification (NCBI taxonomy): domain Eukaryota; kingdom Metazoa; phylum Chordata; class Mammalia; order Tubulidentata; family Orycteropodidae; genus Orycteropus; species Orycteropus afer. Next base: position 6,790,043 of record NW_006921660.1, read on the forward strand.
AGTTGTAGTACTGCTGAGATTGCTAAGAATCAAGTAATTTCTTATAGGTGTGATAATTTCAGACACTGTTTTGTTCATTCAAATGTTGGCCCCCTTTTGGAGGGAAATTTACCTATATATATTTAGTAATTCAACTTCTTGAAATCAATCTTTAAGAAATAATGGGAAAAGAAGGTAAAAACAGACACACACACACATATACTATAAACAGTATATATATATTTTTTTCCAAGTATTTCAGTACTATAAACAGTATGTATACACACACACACACACACACACATACACACAAGGGCTTCCCATTGGGTTTCCAAGGCTGTAAATCTTTACAGAAGTAGATTGTTGCATCTTCCTTTCATGGAGCAGCTGGTGGCTTTGAACTACCAATCTTGTAGTTTGTCATTAAATACCTTAACCACTACAGCACCAGAGCTCAATATATATATCTTAACAGTACAAAATATCTTAACAACATTTATCTCTGTTTATAGATTAATGAGTGCTTCCTATTTAATGTACTGTAGTTTTGTCTGTGTATGTTTACAAAGCTTTCCACAATGTGTTTTTGTAACTATTTATAGTAGTGAACATTTGGAAACAACCTAAGTGCCCAACAATAGAGGAATAATAAAATATTGGTGTTATATTTGTATAATGAAATACTACAATGCTCACTGAAAATAATTTTGCATTTGGTTGAGCTGGGAAATTGTTTATTTTCATTCTCAGTTCTGTTTCCTTCCTGGTAACTTCATTAGTTGATACTTTTCACCTTTCTCCACCCCTCACATGACCTTATAATGAAGAAATCACTAACTCTGGTTAGTGAGTTTGCAATCAGGCAAAATAACATAAGGGTTCTACCTTTTTCTTTTGGAAATGAGTCCTACAACAAAAAGCACTAGCTCCCTTCTCCTACTCCAGGATTTTATATTGCCTGCGCAGGAATTCTACAGAGGAGGACTGCCATCAGGCCAGCATCATCAGCTTTCATGTGAGTATGCTGTTTGATTGGAGTTCATAAGTGTCCTTGCCTGCATTTAAAAGGCACATATTCCAACCTAATCTATATTAGCATAAAAAATGATGGTTTGGCCTCTGTCTGACAAAATTTTTGTCTTGTATCACAAATGTTTAGGACTTGGGTAAGGAAGAGAAGTCCTCTTTATGCATATTTCAACACATCAATACCACAGAAATATACATAACATCATAAAACTTTTCACAATGTATTGTGAAATAGAAAAAAGATACTAAAATTATAGAGTACAATGTGTTATGCCAAGTATCTTAATGATGTTTATCTTTGCTGATAGATTAATGAATGTTTCCATTTAATTCTGTGCACTTTTGTTTGTGTATGATGACAAATATTTTTCGATGTGTTTTTGTTATTTTTTTAATTAGATTTTAAATATTGGTTTTAGAAGTTATTGGAGTATTTTGGAATGTCCTTTCTGGGAGGTTGTTATATAGAGAAGAGAGATTTGTCTATGTGAGATGATACCACATGAAAACAAAGTAATAAGTTAGACAACTCTAGTGCATCCCAGAACTGTGGCCAGTTGCCACACATTGGATCATTTGTTGGTGAAGAGAACAAACATCATTACCGTATTTTCGAATAGCTTTCCCTGATATTTTTATCATAGGAAAATTAAATACCTATAAAATCTTTTAACTTCCTAATGTATTCATTTTCCAGGCAGAGCCATAGAATGTAATGGCTTTGTAGTGAGAATTATCCAAGGGCTCTTCCCTTTACATATTTGGATATTAAGAGGCTCAAGGAAATGCTTCAGATTTATTTTAAAAGGTAGAAATTGCTCTTCAAAAAGCTGTTTGTTAGAAATCCACTTTGTTCATTAGCTACTTATAATGACTTTAAATATTAATTTTTCCCCCCACCATAAACGTATGCATGGAATTTTACTGTATGGTCATAGTTACAGACTAAAATATTCTAAATAACTCCCCATGAGGAGTTCTTCCCCATTCTGCTCAACCCAGCCTAGCTCTCTCAAAGCTCTTAGAAATACACAGATGTAAAGACACCCTGAACAAATTTAAATTTCAGTAACTCTGGGTATGCACATATCAGAAACAAATTTTGAGCATATAAGAACATAATTAGCTAAGTTTAAAAACAGCGTGTTTAAAAACCTTTACACTTCTACACAATTGCCATATTTTATGATATAGTCAATCTAATTTCCCAACTTGTTGAAAAAAAGTTTCAAGTTGCTGCTGCATGAATTCAGAAATCACATTCATAATCCCAGTCCTGTGTTCTTCCAATGTGTTTAGTTATGAGGAATAAACAGCAATTTATCACACTTGTTTCTGTAACGTTCCTTTTCATATAGATTGGAACTTAAACTTTAAAAGACATACACATATTGCATGCTAACATTTACAACGTTCTTTCTTAGAAAAAAAAGAGGCTTCCTAGTGGCATTTGTATTAGTGGCCTATATCACATCCCTTATCATGCTCCAGGACATCAGATGCTTTCATAAATCAGTTGATTTTGAGTCAACTCTGACTCCTGGCAACTCTAAGTGTGTCAGAGTAGAAGTGTGCTCCATAAGGTTTTTAATGACTGATTGTTCAGAAATGGACTGTCAGACTTTTCTACTGAGTGGACTCAAACTTCCAAACTTTCAGTAAGCAGCCAAGGATGTGATATATGTGCCCTACAAAAGCACAGGAACACAAATACAACTTTCATAAGAAACTTCAAGAATAAGCCTGGGCCCCTCTCTTCTTTGACAAAGTAAATTTTAGGATTATAGCTGTTTATACACTGCCCAACTCAAGGGGGCACCACTCAAATAGATTATAAAGTGACTGGTGCCTCCTGGAGCTGGTCAATACAGTGGCCCTGGTAAATCATTGTAAGCTTAAAGAAACTTGCACAAATCCCTCAACTCATCTTCCATTCCCTGCCAATCTACTCAACCCTAACTTTTTCTTTGGCTCAAGAATTTTTTGACTTTCCCCTGTCTTCATCATAGTTTCTAAGTCCAGGATATAGACAGCCACCAAAACATTAAATGGTTACAGAATTATTCGAATATCTTTCCACCTGTATACAATATAAGGCAGAATTTCATTGGGTACTGGAGTCCTCCCATATTGTCTCTATGTGCACAATGTACCAGATTTAAAATCAAAGAGGAAGACAGTTTACAGTACAAAAGTAGCACAGTTCAAAGCTGAAGAGCTGACTTTAGTGGTGAGGGGAAGTAGATATCCCCAGAGAAATCTTGGAAAATGAAGGAAGGATTGAGGGCCTCAGTCTTTTGGGCAGTAGTACCAACCCAGATCTCATGTACATAGAATTCTGAATAGCTCTATATAATAGTTAAAATCTCATATGGTCAGAGGAAGCAAGAATAAGAGGAAAAAAGGAAACTTCCACAACTTGAGTGATGTGTTGGTAACTGCTTTAGGCAGTATATGTTTGTTCTTATAAAAATCATTTGTTGCTTTACTAAAAATACATAAACCATCAGCATTCAGGCTTAAATAATAATAGGGATGGAAACTTTATTATAAAATATGTAAAGAAAGGAGAAAGGGCAACAAATAGAAAAAAAAAAAAAGTTGCTATAAACCAACAGGGAGTTAGGTCAGTCGCCTTTAGGATGAATCAAGAGTAGTCAAAAGACCGATGAGTGTATTTGTATGTGCCATAAAAATTTCCATATGCAGTATAGAGCTATCAGGGGACAAAGTTAGGATAACTTCTTAATGACAACTAAGCACTTTGAGGGAATGAATCGCTGGGCCTGTGTTTACAGGACCATAGTCGTCGGAGACAACCAAGCTCAAGTGGCACAACATAGTACACAAAAACATTGCTCAACATTCCACTTTGGTGAGTAATGACTGGGATATTAAAAGCTGGTGAACAGTCATCAAGGATGCTCTTCAAAAGCTATTCTTTAGAAATTCACTTTGTTCATTAGCTACTTGTAATGACTTTAAATATTAACTTTCTTTCCATAAATTTGTAAATGGTGGAGAAGAATGCTAAGAGTACTATGGTCTGCTAAAAGGACTAACAAATCTGGCCTGGAAGAAGTGCAGCCAGAATGCTTCTCAGAAGTGAGAATGGCCAGACTTCATCTCACCTACTTTGGTCATGTTGTCAGAAGGAACAATTCCCTGGAGAAGGATATCATGCTTGGTAAAGTAGAGGGTCAACAAAGAAGGGGAAGGCCCTCAACAAGATGGACAGACACACTGGCAGCACCGTGGGCTCAGGTATAGCAAGGATCATGAGGCTGGCACAAGACCGGGCAATGTTTCATTCTGCTGTGCATAAGGTCACTACGAGTTGGAGACAACTCAATGGCATTTAACAACAACAAAGTGTGTGGAATTTTACAGTATGTTAATAGTTCCAGAGTAAAATTGTCTAAGTAACTTCACATGAGGAGTTTTTCCCATTCTGCTCAACCCAGTCTCTCTTCATCTAGGGCAAAGAAGAGTAAAGAAAAGCAAAGATACATGGAAGCAGTTACTCCAAAGGAAAAATGGAGTATGAGAACCTCAACCTACATGACCCTGAGACCAGAAGAAATAGATGGTGTCAGGAAACAACTGTTGACCACTTGGAAAGAGATCAAAATAGGAGATCCTGGATAGAATGGGAGGGAAAATATGGAACTAAATTAAAAATAAATAAATAAATAAGGATTACTGGTAACATAGAGACTAGTAAATTGCCCGAGATTATGGCTCCTAGTCACCCTTGGGGACTGGAATTGGACTCACTCTCATGGCTAACTTTCAGCCAAACAATAGACAGGCCTATGAGCTGAACAACCTCATCAGGCAGATGCACTCCTTAGAACAACCAACCATGAGAGATCAGAAAGGCAGCATTTGCATAGGGAGAATGCTAAGGAGGCAGGAATGTATAAGAAAGAAGGACACAGGAAAAGGATAACCACAGGGAGGAAGTGGCAAGTGAGCTGTTATTGTGGGATTGTAATCAGTGTCACAAGACAAAATGTGTATGAACTGTTGAATGTAAAACAAATCTGCTTTATAAAATTTCACCCAAGTCACAGCAAAATATTTAAAAAAAAAAAAGTTAGTCAAAGGAGCCATATTCTTTCTTGTTCTTTTTCTTATTCATAACTGTGGGACTGAAAAAATTCAAACTTCTCCAAAGTAAAGCAGATGACTGTCTTCCCAGTGATGGGAATATGCTCAATTTATTGTCTATGTTACAATATTCTTAGATATATAATTCAATATATAATTAAAACCAATGGAAGAAAAAAAGACAGTAACTATCTGTTGCTTTGGTTTTGCTTTAGATTTTGCAATAGAACTTGATGTTTGAGGCTAAATGTGTAATAAAACACGAGGACTATCATTCATTCATGCTGAAAACAAAGCAATTCAGGGATCAAAGTCTAGAAAATGAAAAAGATTGCCTGACTAATTTATATAGTCTCAGTATGTTAAAAGGGCCAACATCTTCATAGTATATCTCATTTATATCTAAGTCCATTTAGGTAGTCATTCATAAGAAAATGTAGTTTGTCAAGAAATGGATGGGGATAGTGTAATTCCCTCTATTTGCACTTTTTCTCAAATTTTTACTGGCAAATACATTGCAGTTATTTATTAAGCAACAGATTAAAATGTTATTAAGGTTCAATTAATAGCAATCTTAAACCTTTAAAATAATTTGGGAACTGGGCTTCTTCCCAATGCTGGTAATGGACATGACTGCCTTCTGGGGGAGTATATTCCTCAGGTATATTTTTATTTATGTTTATTACTTAAAAAATAATAAAGTACCATCTGCTCTTGCCTCATAATTGTTTAAATTGATTAGAACCTCAGCTTATACTGTGAATAACTATGAAGTACTTCCACACAGTTAATTTCATGTGTAAATAATCAGCCATGCAATCCTTTGTTTCAGCCCTACAATGATGAACACAAAATGACCTGTAGGAGCAACATATTTTCTAAGACACAGATACACTTCAGACCTCTCTAAGTAATCTGAGATAGCAAGGAAAAGTGGTTATTATTTTATACTTTGGTGTCATAAATATGCATACACTACACAAGTAAAATTCTGTATGATTAATTTATACCACATAATGTTAAATAAATACTTGCATTTATAGGCATTCTGCTTATCTTCTGAAATAATTTAAAATAGAGGGCAGACATAGGTCATGAGGCACATTATGAAGACATTAAAATAATTAGTCTATGGCTGCAATTACATTGCCTAGGACACAATATTATTTAAACTGTAGTTTCTTAGGAATTATGCAAGCTATAACATTATTTTTAAAAGCTACATAATACAAATGATTAATAATAAAGAATAGAAAATGTTGAGATGTTACATAAAATATTAAATATCCTGCATTTGTTTTAACCTAGAATCCATGAATGTCCTGAAATTATATGCAAAGTATTGATATTTTCATGCATTTGTGCATTTTTTTCTGTGAAAAGGTTTTTCCACAGATTTTATCAGTTTGTCAAGGGGATCCACAAACTCTAGGAGTTTATGGGTTATTATTTAATATCAAATAAAATAAATAAGATATATTTCAATAAAATATCATTTTGATTTAATTAGTCACCTGTGTTTTAAGTTTAAGGAGCTTTGGTGGCACAGTGCCTAAGGCATTTGACTATTAGCCAGAAGGTTGGTGATTCAAACCTACCAGCCACTCTGTAGAAGGAAGACCGGACAATCAACTTACATAAAGATTTACCTCCTCAGAAACCCAATGTGGGTTGCTATGAGTTGGAATCAACTTGATGGCAGTTGGTTTGGTTGGATTTTTTGGTTTACATTTGCTTAAAATAAAGCACTGCTTAAATACACCATGTATATAAGAAATCATGCATGAAGTTCTGGTAAGATGGTAGAATAGGCAGACAGACTGCACAGACCCTCTTCAACAAAGAAAAGGGGAACAAAGTAACACACATACAGAAGATAATCCTGGAGCCCTGAGCTTTGAAGGGAAGGATATAGAAGTGGACTAAACACCAACTAGTAGAAGAATTTGCATGATAACACCAAAAAAGGAGACATATGGAGCTGCGGTTTGTCAGCATTCCTGATGGCACAGACAGCTTGGTTATTACCGAATAGTTTTAAGACCTAAGAATTAATCTAAAAATCGGCTCTGCTATCCAGGGGGTGCACAGAGGACTGCACTAGTGGCTGGGGAATAAAAGAGGAAGTAGCGAAAAGGAAGGCAGGCTGAGCTGTGGACTTTTGCTTGTCTGGAGGGTGCAACCATTTTGAATGTTTACAAGTGGTTTGACTATTTTGGATATTTAGAGTGACAATGTTTTCCCAGATTCCAGGGACTTTAGAATCTCCACTTGTGTAGAACCACAAGGACATTCCAGACACCAACGACTGGAAAGGTGCAATATTCCCCTTGTTACTCTTATACCCCATACCCTCTTGATGAATGGAGATATGGCCATCCCTCACTCCCACCCACCTTCTGGGCAGGTAGGAATTCCATCCCAATCTGTGTGCTTGGACAGAGCATGGGTACCCTGCCCTGCTCTGACCAGATTTATTGGGGGGGTTGTTTTTATCTGTTTGAAAATGATTAATATTATTGTTCTTTTTATTATTCTTCTTTATGTTTCCCTTTCCAGGTTCCAGATTTCAGCTTTTTCTCTCTTCCCAATTCCTGGTTCCCATTTTTTATTTCTCATGGTTAACCTCATTCCTTGTTTCCTTTTTGCATTTTTCCCATTTTCTTCTTCATTATTCTCCTACTCTTTTTTCTCTTATTGCCTTCTCCCCAGATACTGTGTTTTTTTTTTTTTTTTTTTTTTTCTTTGCTTGGTTATTATTACTGTGTGTTTACATGGTGTGGTTTTGGTCCACTTGCTTTTACTTTTTTGATGGTTATTCAATTGTTTTTGTCTGAGAGTGTGGTAGTTAACTTTGTGTGTCAACTTGGCTGGGCCTGGTTGAGTGCATGGGCAGCTGGATGTAGTATTCCCCATGATGAGACTGATGATCAACTCCATAGTAGAATCTACTGTAACCAGCTGAGTAGCTGCCTTAGGAACATGGTCTGTTTCCTGTATATAAGGAGAAGCCTTGGGGAAAGGTCCTGGCTTATGGCATGCTTGAACCCTGCAAGTAGTTACTTACAAAGCACAACCAATAAGAATAAGCTCTGATTTCTCAGCAGAAACCGTGCAAGCAAGAAGACAATGGGATGGATATATAAAACACTGAAAGAGAAAAATTTCCAAGTAAGAATTATATACCAGCAAAATTGTCCCTCAAATATGATGGAGAAATTAGGAGATTTCCAGATAAGCAGAAATTAAGGGAATTTGTTAAAACAAGACCAATCTTACAAGAGATATTAAAGGGAGTCCTTTGAACAGAGAACCAATAATAGCAAACAACAACCAACCATTAATACACAGGATGACATAACCCAGAAACTAACACAGCTATGGATGTATCCAAAGTAAATAAGCTTACAAGATTATAAACAGGGAACCAGAGACATCAATTGGCAAATGAGGACAACTACAAATCAAGAAGAGGGGAAAATTAGTGTAGTTACAGAACATAAGTGGTGAGGAAGTCAAGAGAGTTGCAAGATAGAATGGACTGTTCTAAACTCAGGAAGAAAATTACATATCACAGGGTAACCACAAAGTAATATGATAAACCTTGACATCACAATAAAAAAGAGGACAAATACAAATATTTAGCAAATACTAAAACAATAGGAGCTCCGGTAGCATAGTGTCTAAGGCACTTAACTCTTAATCAGAAGGCTAGCAGTTCAAACCCACAAGCCACTCTTTGGAAGGAAGGTTGGGTAATCTACTTCCGCAGTGATACTGCCTCGGAAACCCAAGGAAGGGTCGCTATGAGTGAGGTCTGACTCAATGGCACATAACAACAACAACAACAAATAGCAACAAAGGAAATGGTAACACCACTCATAAACATATGAGTTCAGCATTGAAAATAATATGGAACAAAGAAACCAGAAACATCATGAAAAAACACATAACTAAATGATAGCAAATAATTCATACTTGTTGATAATTACACTGAATGTTAGTGGATTAAATGCAACACTCAAGAGATGGAGAATTGCAGACTGGATAAGGAAACATAACTCATCAATATACTGTCTACAAGAGACACAACTTAGAGATAAAAACAAAAATAGACTAAAAAATCAAAGTTGGAAAAAGGTATATCAAGTAAATGGCAACCAAAAGAGAGCAGGAGTGGCTATATTTATTTCTGATCACATTGACTTTAAGACAAAAACCATTATATGAGACAAGGAAGGACATTATGTAATGAATAAAGGATCAATTGAACAAGAAGATATAACCATAATAAATATCTATGAACCCAATGAAACAGCCCCAAAATACATAAATAATATTTTAAAAGATTGAAAAGGCAAATAGATGACTCCACAGTCATAGTGGGAGACTTTAATACACCACTTTCAATCAAAGATAGAATGGAAAGATACTCAACAAAGATGCAGAAAAGCTAAACAATATAATCCACCAACTTGACCTTATAGATATCTACAAAGCACTTCACCCAACAACAGTACAATATACATTTTTTCCAGTGCACATGGAACACTTCCCATGATAGACCATATGTTAGGCCACAAAGCAAGCCTTAATAAATTTAAAAACATTGAAACACTGCAAAGCATCTTCTCAGATCATAATGCTATCGAATTAGAAATCAATAATAAGAAGATTAATGGAAAAAGAACAAACACATGGAAACTGAAAAGCACCCTCCTTAAGACAGACTGGGTAAGAGAAGAAATAAAAAATGAAATTAGAAAATTCCTTGAATCAAATGACAATGAAAACACAACATACCAAAATCCTTGGGACACAGAAAAAGCAGTGATCAGAGGCCAATTTATAGCAATAAATGCACACATAAAAAAAAGAAGAAAGAGCCAAAATCAACACTTTAGAACAACATCTCCAACAAATAGAAAAAGAACAGCAAGAAAAGCCTATAGTTACCAGAAGAAAGGAAATAATAAAGATTTCAGCAGAAATCAATGAAACAGAAAATAAAAAGATAACAGAAAAAAATCAAGAAGACCAGAAGTTGGTTATTTGAAAAAAATTAATAAATTTGACAAACCACTGGCAAATTTAACAAAGGTGAAGAAGGCAAAACACAATGCAACCACTGCAGTGGAGTCGGATCTGACTCATAATACAAATAACATAAATAAGAAACGAAATGGGTGACATCACAACAGAACCAATTGAAATAAAAAGGATAATATCAGGATACTATGAAGAACTTTACTCCAACAAATTTGAAAATCTGGAAGAAATAGATTTCTAGAAACACACCCTTTATCTAAACTAACACAGACTGAGGTAGAAAAGTTGAACAGTTCCGTAACAAAAGAAGAAATCGAACAGGTCATCAAAAAATTACCATCAAAGAAGTCCTAGCCTAGAGGGTTTCAGTGGAGAATTCTACCAAACATTCAAAGAAGAACTGACACCAAACCTACTCAACATATTCCAAAACATAGAAAAGGATGGAATCCTCCCTAACTCATTTTATGAAGCAAGCATAACCTTGATACCAAAACAGGTAGATATCACTCAAAAGGAAATCTACAGAAGCAATATCCCTCATGAATATAGATGCCAAAATCTTCAACAAAATCCCAGCCAATATACTCCAACAACATATCAAGAAAATTATTCATTATGACTGAGTGGGGTTCATATCAGGTTCAACATTAGGAAAATAATCAACGTCATCCATCACATAAAAAAACAAAGGAAAAGAACTGCATGATCATATCAATCAATGCAGAAAAGGCATTTGACAAAATCCAACACCCATTCCTGATAAAAACTCTCAGCAATACGAGAATAGAAGGGACATCCCTCAACATAATAAAGGGCATACATGCAAAACCAACAGCCAACATTATTTCAATGGAGTGAGACTAAAACCATTCCACTTGCAAACAGGAACCAGACAAGGATGGCCTCTATCACCACTTCCGTATTCAACACTGTATTGGAAGTCCTAGCCAGGCAATTAGACAAGAAAGGGAAATCAAAGCATCCAAATTGGTAAGGAAGAAGTCAAACTATCTCCATTTGCTGATGATATGATCCTATACCTAGAAAAACCAAGAAACTCAGTCAAAAATCTTCTTGAACTAATTGAGAGATTTAGCATCATGGTAGGATACAAGATCAACATCCAAAAATCAGTTGTATTCCTCTACATCAGCAAAGAGATTGCTGAAAAAGAAATAAGGAAACCAATGCCATTTATAATAGCTACCAAATAAATAAATAAATAAATACTGGGGAATAAATCTTACCATGGACACAAAAGACTTGCACAAAGAACACTATAAAAGACTACTTTAAGAAACGATAGGAGATCTTCATAAATGGAGTAACACACCATACTCATGGATAGGAAGATTGAATATTGTGAAAATGTTAATTCTACCCAAAGCAGTCTATGCAGTCAATGTGATTCCAATCCAGATGCCATCAACATTCTTTAAGGATATAGAAAAAACAATCACTAACTTTATAAGGAAAGGAAAGAGACCTTGGATAAGCAAAGCACTACTGAAGAGGAAGAATAAAGTGGGAGGTCTCACACTGCCAGACCTCAAAACCTACTATACAATCATAGTAGTCAAAACTGCCTGGCATTGGTATAATGGCAGACACATAGACCAATGGGAAAGAATTGAGAACCCAGAAATAGATCCATTGACCTATGGTCAGCTGATCTTTGATAAAGGGCTAAAATCCGTTCAATGGGGAAGAGATTGACTGTTTAACAAATGGTGTTGGCAAAACTGGATATCCATTTGCAGAAAAATGAAACAAGATCTGTACCTCACACCATACACAAAAACTAACTCCAGATGGATTAAAGACTTAAATGTGAAACTTAAAAATATAAAGTTCCTTAAGGAAAAACAAGGGACAAATTTAGGGGTCCTAATATATGTCAAGGAGCTCTGGTGGCACAGTGCCTAAGGCATTTTGACTGCTAACCAGAAGAAGCCTGGTTGTCCAAACCCACCAGCCACTCCTTAGAAGGAAGGTTGGGCAATCTACTTCTGTAGTGATATCACCTGAGAAACCCAAGGAGGAGTTGCTGTGAGTCAGATCCAACTCCATGGCAGTGAGTTTGGTTTTTGGTTTAATATATGACATAAATAGACTATCAAGCATGACCCAAAATGCACAAATGGCAGAAGAGAAAGTAGATGAATGGGACCTTCTAAAAATTAAATTTTTATGTGTTTCCAAAAGGCTTCTCCAAAAAAGTCAAAACAGGACCTATAGATTGGGAAAAAATATATGTCAATGACATATCTGACAAGGGACTTATCTCTAGAATTTATAGAAAACTCCTATACCTCAACAACAAAAAGATAAATAATCCAATTAAAAAATGAGCAGAAGACATGAATAGTCACTTCACCAAAGAGGATATTCATCCAGCCAACAAATATATGAAGAAATGCTCATGATCATTAACCATTGTTGTTGTTGTTATGTGCCGTCAAGTCAGACCCGACTCATAGCGACCCCTCCTTGGATTTCCCAGACAGTATTACTATGGAATACTGAAAATAGTGATACTGCCTCGGAAACCCAAGGAGGGGTCTCTATGAGTCGAGTCTGACTCGACAGCACATAACAACAACAACAACAACAACAACATCACTAGGGAAGTATATTGCCCAACCTTCCTTCTGAGGAGTGGCTGGTGGGTTTGAACCGCCAGCCTTCTGGTTAGCATTCAAGTGCCTTAGGCACTATGCTACTAGAGCTCCCTCATTAACCATTAGAGAGATGCAAATCAAAACAAGAATGAGATATGATCTTGCTGCAGCATTAGTAGCAAAGTTCAACAAGACAGAAAATAACAAATGCTGGGGAGGATATGGAGAGATTGGGATTCTCATATACTGCTGGTGGTTCTCTCAAGTGATACAAGCACTGTGGAGAAAAGTAAGGTGATTCCTTAAAAAGTTGGAATTAGAAATGCCATTTGACCCATCCATTCCATTACTACATATATATCTTAAAGAAATGAGAACTAGGACAAGAACAGATATATGCACACCCATGTTCATCGCAGCACTATTTACAATAGCCTAAAGATGGAAAAAACCTAGGTATCCCTAATTGAAGAATGGATAACCAATCTATGGTACATACACACAATAGAATAATATGCAACCCTAAAGATTAACATAGTATCTGCAAAATACCCCATAATGTGGGTGAACTTAGAGGACATTATGGTAAATGAAATAGTCAATCACAGGACAAATATTGTATTAGTCTGTTATTGTAAAAAGTCAAGGAGAGATTTATATATGGAAGGAAATTTTCTTTGTTGGTTACCAGGGGTGAGATGGGAGAGTTGGGGACACTGTTAGATAGGTAGAGACAAGTATTGATTTGAGTGAAGAGAAGGACAATATACCAAATGCGAGTGATCAACACAGTGGCACTGAGGAAGAGGAAGACCTAGAGAGGTGCATGTGAGGTCCAGACAACAAAGATGAACACTTTTGCACATATAGTACTGTGTTGTCAGTGAAGGCAAATATGGATATACAGGTAGATAAATGGTGGACAGGCTGAATGATTAGGTATGTCTATGAAGGGGGGAGTGTGCCCCCAAGACCATGTACAGGGTTGGCAAATAATGTTTCTACAAGTATATTGGTATGTTCTGTAAAAATGTCCAGGTATATAGTAGAGCTGACAAGGGACAAGATTGTAGTCCCTTCTTGGTCACAGCCAACTACCCAGAGGGAACAAGTAGTTGGACCTGTGGGCTCGGGACCATAGTCACAGAGGACATCAAGGTCAATTGGCATAACATACTACACAAAACATTGTTCCACATCCTTAAAAGCTTGCAAGCAACCACCTAGATGCAAGGATGGGTCTCTCCTCATCCAGAGCAAAGAAGAATGAAGAAAAACAAAGATTCATGGGAACAATTACTCCAATCAACTGATAAACCATGCGATTCTCAGCTTATATGACTTTGAGACAAGAACTAGATGGTGCCTGGCTACCACTGTCAACCACTCAGAGGAGGATCTATGTAGGATATCCTGGATAGAATGGGAGCACAATGTGGAACAAAACTCAAAATCATTAAAAAAAAAAAAAGGACAAGGTTTGCTGGTTTGATAGAGCCTGATGGAACCACTGAGACTTTGGGCCCTAGATGCCTTTCAGGTCTGGAATTGAACCCACTCCTGTGGCTTCCAATCAAACAAAAGACAGGAAGATGAGGTGAACATATACCTTAGGTAGATGCACTCCTTGGAGAGAACAATCATGAAAGAATAGAAGTACTGTGTATGTACAGAGAGACAGTTCAGGGGATAAGAGTACATGGAGAGAAGGACACAGGGAAGAGGTAATTATGGGGAGGAAGTGGAAGGGGAGCTGTTGCATTGTGGCAAATTGTAGTCAATATCATGAGACAAAGTGTATGTGAGCTGCTGTATGGAAAGTGAATTTGCTCTGTAAATTTTCACCCAAATCACAATTAAAAAAAAAAGAAAGAAAGAAAGAAACTATTCATAAAGCATCTGTATAGATATACTTTTTTTTCCAAAAGGATGGTAAACTGCAATGGAATACAGAGAATTTCATAAGGGGTGATTGTTAAAAGTGTTCAAACTGTTAGAGGAAAAATAGACTGAATAAAGCCAAAGCTAAACATTTGTTGTGTGAATACTTCTCAGCAAGAAATCTGAATGGACTTCATAACTACAGTACAGTAGCATTTAATTCATATATTTAAACTAAGAAGTTATTATATCATGTTGTCTTTGAAGCTGTTCAGCATAGATATTAACCTGAGAACTCTATTTGGCATCCCTGTATATGTAAAAATTACTGCATAAATTAATAGCCTGCAATAGAGTAGCTTATTTTCTCTTGTTTGAAACACTTAGTTTCTGTGGATAAGTTTACTTTGGGCCCAACTGTTAAATGTTTATGTTCCCATGCTAATGTTCTTAATATTTTCACATTTTACAAGTACTTTTTGCATAGCTAAGGAGAAAATTATTCTGTACCCCTGAACTCAAAATGAAGATATATTTTACATTACCATATCTATCTATCTATATATATATATATATATATAGAGAGAGAGAGAGAGAGAGAGAGAGAGAAATAGATTTAAAGTATTTGTAAGCAACAAGTTTACCTGAGGATTCAAAGGAGTCTGGGGTGAGGAGAGTACTGTACAACTATCATGGCTTAACCTTTTCTTATATTCAGATGTTTCTGTAAGAAAAATTATATCTGGAAGAGAGTAGCTTAAGTAACAACCTTACTTAAAGCATTCTTCTCTTGCCCAGAGCCCCTTATTTTCTCCATCCCAAATTTCCCGAGGTGGGGCAAAATTTTTGTTGTTGTTGTCATTGTTGTTGTTTTAGGTGCCAATGAGTCATCTCTGACTCATAGTGACCCTATGCATAGCAGAATGAATCACTGCCCAGTCTTGTGCCAGCCTCATGATCCTTTCCATACCTGAGCCCATCACTGTTGCCACTGTGTCCATCCATCTTGTTGAGGGCATTCCCCTTCTTCATTGACCCTCCACTTTACCAAGCATGATATCCTTCTCCAGAGAATGGTTCCTTCTGACAGCATGACCAAAGAAGGTGAGACAAAGTCTCACCATTCTTTCTTCCAAGGAACATTCTGGCTGCACTTCTTCAAGGACAGAATTGTTAGTCCTTTTAGCAGACCATGGTACTCTTAGCATTCTTCTCCAACACCACAATTCAAAAGCATCAACTCTTCTTTGGTCTTCCTTTTTCATCATCCGGCTCTCACATGTATTAGAGGCAATTAAAATTACCATGGCTTGGGTTAGGCACACCTTAGTCTTCAAGGAGACATCTTTGCTCTTCAACAATTGAAAGAGGTCCTTTGCAGCAGATTTGCCCAATGCAATATGTTGTCTGATGTCTTCCTGCTGCTTCCATTGATGCTGATTGTAGAACCAAGTAATATGAAATCCTTGACAACTTCAATCTTCTCTCCATCCATTGTGAAGCTGTTTATTGGACTGGTTGTGAGGATTTTTCTTTTCTCTATATTGAGGTGTAATCCATAATGCGGACTTCAATCTTCATCAGTAAGTGCTTCAAGTCTTTGTCACTTTCAGCAAGCAAAGTTGTGTAATCTGTGTATCGCAGGTTGTTAATGAGTCTTCCTTCAATCCTGAAGCCACGTTCTTCTTCACATAATCCACCTTCTTGGATTATTTGCTCAGCATAGAAGTTGGATATGTATGGTGAACCTTGACGCATTCCCTTCTTGATTCTGAACCATGCAGTTTCCCCTTGTTCTGCTGAAACGATAGCCTCCTGATCTATGTACATGTTCCTCAGAACACTACAATCAAGTGTTCTGGAATTCTCATTTTTCTCAACGTTAACCATAATTTGTTAGGATCCACATAATCAAATGCTTTTCCATAGTCAATAAAAGATAAGTAAACACCTGTCTGGTATTCTTTGCTTTCAGCCAAGATCCATCTGACATCAGCAATGATATCCCTCACTCCACGTCCTCTTCTGAATCCAGCTTGCATTTCTGGAAGTTCTCTGTCAATATACTGCTGTAACCATTTTTGTATTATCTTCAGTAAGACTTTACTTGTGTACAGTATTAATGATATTTTTTGATAATTTCCACATTCTCTGGGATCATCTTTCTTTGGAATGGGTACAAATATGGATATCTTACAGTTAGTTGGCCAGGTAGCTGTCTTTCAAATTTCTTGGCATAACTGAGTGAATGCCTCCAGCAGGGTATCCATTTGTTGAAACATCTCAATGGGTAGTTTATCAATTCCTGGAACCTGGTTCTTCATCAGTTCCTTCAGTGCAGCTTCCACTTCTTCCTTCAGTACTTGATCATATGCTACCTCCTGAAGTGGATGAATATTGATGAATTCTTCTTGGTACAGTGACTCTGTGTATTCCTTCCATCTTCTTTTGATGTTTTCTGAATCATTCAATATTTTGCCCATAGAATCTTTCAATATTGCAACTCGAGACTTATTTTTTTTTTTCCTCAGTTGTTTCAGCTAGAGAAATGCCAAACATGTTCTTCACTTTTGGTTTTCTAACTCCAGGTCTTTGCACATTTCATTTTAGTAATTGGCTTTGTCTGCTCGAGCTACTCTTCGAAATCTTCTGTTCAACTATTATATCTTGACATTTCTTCCATTTGCTTTAGCCACTCTCTCCTCAGGGGAAGTTGAAGAGTCTCTTTTGACATCCATGTTGGTCTTTTCTTCCTTTCTTCATGTATGATGTTCTTGATGTCATCCCAAAATTTTTCTGGTTTTCTGTCATTAGTCTTCAATATACCAAATGTATTCTTTAGGTGTTTTGGTAGTTAAATTTGTATGTAAGCTTGGCTGGGCTTGGTTGAGTGGCTGGGAAGCTGGTGGTAGTTATTCCCCATGATGAGAATGGCAGTCAACTCCATAGTGGGATTTACCAAAAGCAGCTGAATAGCTGCCTTTGTGATGGGGTCTGCTTCCCATATATAAGGAGAAGCTTTGGGGATAGTCTCTAGCTTATGACATGCTTGGACTCTGCATGTAGCTGTGTCATTGTTCAGCAGCCTGACATGCTCTGCCAACCTGGGGACTTACAATGGACTTAAATTAATGGCCTGCCATGTGGTTTGGTAACATCAGGACTGTGCCTTTTTACTTGTCATCCTTGAGCTTGGCAGTCTCAGCAGCCAGCAGCTGTTTGAGTGAAGGAAAGCCTCTCTAGCTTCAGTGGGCCAGGAGCTGGAGGTAGAGCTGAAGCCCAAGGTTGAGGGGTTTTCACCTAGCCCCTAGAGCCTGGCACTTTGAACCTGGACTTAACGCCTCCAAACTGTAAGAGAACTCCTGTTTGTTAAGGTCATCCCATTTGTGGTATATTCTTGTCAGAGTGGCACCAGGTAACCAGAACAGATGATCTTTAAATTCTGGAGGGATATTATCAAGGTCATATTTTGGCTCTTGTGGATTTGTTTTAATTGTCTTCATCTTCAATTTGAATGTGCATTTGAGCTGTTGATGGTCTGTTCCACAGTCAGCTCCTGGCCTTGTTTTGGCTGAAGATATTGAACTTGTCTATTGACTCTTGACACAGATGTAGTCATTATGATTCCTGTGTATTCCATCTGGTGAAGTCCAGATGCATAATCATTACTCATCTTGTTGAAAAAAAAGCTATTTGAAATTAATAAGTTATTGGTCTTTCTAAATTCTATCATGCAATCTCCAGGGTTATTTCTCTATCTCCAAGGCTGTATTTTGCAACTACTGTTAACTCCTCTTAGTTTCCAGTCTAAGAAGAGTTAACAGTCTTTAACTATTTTGCATTCCAGTCACCACTAATAATCAACATATTTTGATTGTGTGTTTGGTCAATTTCAGACTACTAAAATTGGTAGAAATCTTCAATTTCCTCATCTTTGGCTTTGGTGGTTTATGCATAAATTTGAATAACAGTAGTATTAACTGACTACAGAAGACTACAGGTCTTCCCTGTAGGCATGTATGGATATTATCCTATCACTGACAGCGTTGTACTACAGGGCAGATCTTGAAGCACTCTTTGTGACAATGAATGTCACACCATTCTTTAATTTGTCACTCCTGGCATAGTAGATCATATGAATGTCAGATTCAAAATGGTCAAAAATAGTCCATATTACTAATGCCTAGATTATCAATCTTTATGCATTGCATTTCATTTTTGATAACTTCTAATTTTCCTAGATTCATACTTGGTACATTCCATGTTCCAATTATTAATGGGTGTTTCTGTTTCTGTTTCTACTCATTTTGAGTCATGGCACATTAACCAATGGAGGTCCCGAAAGCTTTACTCTATCCATGTCATTAGGTCATTGCTACTAAAAGGAGTCAGCTCTTCCCCAGTAAAATTATGAGTGTCTTCCAACCTGATTGGCTCATCTTCTGGCACTATATCAGACAATGTTCCAGGGCTATTCATAAAATTTTGCAGTAATATATCAGATAGTATTTCATTGCTATTCATAAGGTTTGCACTGGCCAATTGTCTGAGAAGTGGATGGCCTCTTCCTTCTTCCAAATCTGTCTTAGCCCGGAAGCTCCACTGAAACCTGCCCACCATGGGTAACACTGCTGGCATTTTTCAACATGGTGGCATAGCCTCTAGCCTCATAACAACAGATAAGCCACCACAGGACAACAAACTGACAGACATATTCATCTCCCTTAGTTGTTCTTAACCCCCCTGCACCTGCCTGTGTCAGGCAATGGCCTTAACATAGAGCTGTCCATAAGCAAAAAGCTGGCCTGAGCACTGCCCTGCCTATCTCAGGCCCTGGGCTTAATATAGAGCCACACCCAAGCGAAAAGCAGCCTCCAAGCTCTGGGCCCACCTACCTCAGGCTCTGGCCTTAATATAGAGCCAGACCCAAGCGAAAAGTACAAAATTTTGTACTTAGTTGCTAACTGATGTTTAGTGGTTCAAACCCACCCAGTGTCACCATGAAAGAAAGACCTGGCAATCTGCTTCCATAAAGATAATACTCAAAGATACCCTACAGAGCAGTCCTATTTCATAACACATGAGGTTGTGACAATGCATGTGGTATTTGTGTTTTGTTTTGTTCACCTTCCCTAGTAAAGAGGCATTTCTTCTTTACTTCTTCAATAAAGCACCAAAGACCTTTTCCTTGTTCTCCTTTAATATTGTCTGCCCATGTAAATGTTATTAGAAGAGTGAATCTGAAGTCTTAACCAATATGACTTCTAAATATAATCCAATCCCACTTAGTACTGCGGAGTTAATCACAATTGCCTGGGTAAGATTTCTAGCAAGAAGTTCTAGTAAAGGATGGATCTCAAATTTGAAAGAGGAAGTTAGTAGATGGAGATTTATATAGAAACGTAGATCACAAAATATCATGGCTCTTAAGCTTATTCAATTTCTTGTTCAAAATATCATTCCAAGCCATTTATATCTTTGTGAAACCAACAACTACATTATTGTAGATGTTTAGAGCCTAAGGGTTCCTCTTGATGTTTCTCTAGTTCAACTTTTTTTTAAAAAAATATTTCATAAAAACAAAATTAAATAAAGCCCCACCCCTTAAGGTCTGGGGTGGGATTAAGGTTGTAAAGAGAGGAAAGCATGTTACAATGTATATAGTTTTAACTCTTTTTCAAATTGGTCTTCTCTTTAAGTTTTTCCTTTATTCAATGTATTAAACTAATACAATTACTAACACAATTGTATTAAACTTATATATATATATATATATATATATATATATATATATTTTTTTTTTTTAACTACTCCCTTGGTCCATCTCCTTATATGGATAAGGTCAAAAGAGGCCAAATTAGAGACTCAAAGTCACATATCTTAGTAGTAGAATATCTTCTCATTGACTCTTCAACAACTTGGTGAGATGAGCAGTCTGTAGTTTACAGATGTGGAATTGGGGCTGGGAGACCATAAGGGTCGGCCCCAGATCATGGGGTAAACAGCAAAGTTGCTGCTGCTCAAGTGCTACCTCATAAAATGCAGAAAAGCTATGCAAGGTAAAGATGACATGGGTATCTGATTGCAAAGTAACATCTTTCCACTGATCCTATTTTTGGTCATGTATAGAAGAGTGCCCTTAAGAGAAAACAACTTACAGCTTGGTAAATCAATGTGTTTATTTTTCTTGTATATTTAAAATAACATTTTATTGGGCTTAAAAACAAAACAAAACAAAAACCTCACTGCCATTGAGTCAATTCTGACTCATAGCAACCCCCTGTGGGTTTCTGAGGCAATAAATCTTTATGGAAGTTGATTGCCCACTCTTCCTTCTGCAGAGTGGCTGGTGGGTTTGAACCTCCAACCTTCTGGTTATCAGTCAAATCCTTAGGCACTACACCATCAGAGCTCCTTTTATTGGGTGTAGAAGTGTATATTTCTTCAGAATCTTAGATGATCAGCCAGATGAGTATGTAAGATCTATAAGGTCACTTAGCTAATTAATGAATGAGGAGTTAATAAAGCAAGAAAGTTTTCTTTAAAATCCATTAACAGTTTGTTGGTAACACTTCAACTTACTATTATTCAAAATATGTGCATTTAATTTTATAATAACTTTAGTAGAGTTATTTACAAGATAGAGCCACTTCTGGTATACAATACACATCTGAATGACTTCTAGAGGCTACTTGCAATATGGAGATTAATAAGGTCTTTAAGATAAAATTTTAGAATATGGGAGAATGTTGAAGCTCTGGTGGTGTAGTGCCTAAGGCATTTGACTGCTAACCAGAGGCTGGTGGTTCAAATCGCCCCACCACTCCTCAAAGGGAAGGTTGGCAATCTACTTCCATAGTGATACTGCCTCAGAAACCCAAAGAGGGGTCACTATGAGTTGGATCTTACTCCACAGCAGTGAGTTTGGTTTTGGTTTACTGGAGAATGCACAGCCTTAAATGTGATTTAAAGCCAATTTCTCCACTCATACAGTAAATATAGTTTATTCTCAATTACAAGTAGATTTACACAAGATTTGAAAAACAATAGATTTTTGAAATTTAGACTTTAAACAATTGATAAGGCCTTTTTCCTTGATGAAAGAAATTCCAAGTAGAGTAAAAGGTTGAATGAGAATAACTGATTCAGAGACTATCTTCAAACCATGACCCTATTAATTTAATGGTAATTAGAGGCAGTAAATTATTTCCATATCTGAGTGGAAAATTACAGAACAAAGAAAACTCCATCAACGTGAAATATTATAAACTACAAAGAATTAACTGTGGTAATTCTTTGGATTTCAATTTGTAAAAGTTTAGAGTTAGTATTTTTCTAATTAATATAATGTTTATTTTAATTAATTTCAAGCTCTCAAAATGATTAATTCATAATTTCAATTGCATGTAATTAGATTTATTGTTCCTGTAAACATAGCAGGGGACATGTCTTAGAAAACTGAAGTTGAGAAGTTCATCAAATATTTTTTAAATGAAGTAGCAAATAAATATATTATAAATGATATATAGATTTATTTTTACACTCCCCATATATATATATTTAGGGGCAAATGGTTAAGCACTAGACTACTTGTCAAAATGTTGGTGGCTCACACCCACTCAGAGGCACTGCTTTGGTTACTTAGTGCTACTCTAACAAAGATACCACAAATGGGATGGCTTGAACAAACAGGAGTTTATTCTTTTACAGTTTGGAGGCATTAAGTCTGAGTTCAAAATACCAGACACTAGGGTCTGAGTGAAAGCCCCTCAACCTTGAGATTCATCTCTGCCTCCTGCTCCTGGCCCACTGAAGCTACAGACTTTTCTTCACTCAGACAGCTGCTGGCTGACAAGCCCAAGGTTGACAAGTAAAAAGCCACAGTCCCAATGTTACCAAACCACAGGGGAGGCCATTAATTCAAGTGCATTGAAAGTCCCAAAGTTGGCAGAGCATGGCAGACAGCTGAACAAGGACACAGCTACTTGCAGGATTCAGGTATGCCATAAGCTACAGACCAATCCCAAAGTTTCTCCTTATATTTTGGGAACTGACCACACCCTTAAAGCAGCTACTCAGCTGCTTGTGGTAGATCACACCAAGGAGCTGATTGCCAGTCTTATCGTGGGGAATAACTACCTCCAACTGCCCAGCCAGTAAACCAGGCCCAGCCACGTTGACCCACAAATTTAACTACCACAGGCACATTGGTAGAAAGGCCTGGGGATCTCTTCCAAAAACTCTATGGAGCAGTTCTACTCTGAAAACCTTATGAAGCAGTCCTACTTTGCACACATGGGGTTGCTATGAATCAGAATAGATTCAATGGTAACTAAGAAGAAAAACAACATACATACATGTACACTTATGAACACACATAAACCAGAAAAAGAAAAGAAAAGAAAAGAAAAACGCAAAACCCACTGTTGTCAAGTTGAAAGTTGATTCCAACTCATGGTGACCAAATAGAGACCCTCATAGGACAAAGTAGAACTGCCCCATAAGATTTCCAAGGCTGTACATCTTTACAGAGGAGTGGCTGGTAAGTCAAACTGCAGACCTTAGCAGGTTGAGTGTTTAACCACTACACCGCCAGGAATCTTAAGTTATCTCTAATTTCTAATAGCTTGAGTTCCCTTGGAGATGAAAACATTGTGTCACAGTGCCTGTAATGCTCTCCCCTGCCCTCTCCTCAGCTCTTAACCTGAGTTCTTTCTACCCATTTGTTGGAGTTCAACTCAAACATTTCTTTTTTAAAAGAAAGTGTTCATGTTATAATGTCTCAAACATGCACCAAATAACACAAGAGAAACTTACTACTGAGACATAATAGATGTTAACATTTTGTGATGTCTGCTTCAATTTTCTTTTGTATACAAATTTGCAAATACAGATAAGGTCAGACTCCACATTCCGTCCTCTCCTTTCTTCCCCAGAAGTAGCCCTACACAAATCCTGGTAAGTATCAATAATAAACATGTTTATTTTCCCATATATGTAGGATCCATGAACAATAGATATTTTCATGGGTTGCTTGTGAAATTTTTACATAGAGGGTCCCATAATGCATTTATTCCCTTTTATAGAAGTTATTCTTAAGGGGATACAGTGTGGTTTAAAATCAGGAAAGATGTGTGTCAGGCATGTATATTTGTACCACACTTATTCAATCTGTATGCAAAGCAAAGAAACCAAGAAGCTGCACTATAAGAAGAAGAATATAGAATCAGGATCAGAGGAAGACTCATTAACAATTTGATATATGCAGTTAATACAACATTGCTTGCTAAACAGTGAGAAAGGCTTGAAGCACTTACTGATGAAGGTCAAAGACTACAGTCTTTAGTATGGATTAAACTCTAACATGAAGAAAACTAAAATCCTCACACTGTACCAATAAGAGACATCATGATAAATGGAGAAAAGATTGACATTTTCAAAGATTTCATCTTACTTGGATCTACAATCAATGTCCATGGAAGCAGCAGCAAAGAAATCAATCAGCATATGACCTTGGTCAGATCTTCTGCAAAAGACCTCTTTAAGGTGTTAATGAGCAAAGATGTCACTTTGAAGACTAAGGTGAACCTGACTCAAACCATGGTATTGTCAATAGCCTCATATGCACATGAAAGCTGGACAGTGAATATGGAAGAGAGAAGAAGAACTGATGCATTTGAATTGTGGTGTTGGCAAGGAGTATTGAAAATACCGTGGATTGTCAGAAGAATAAACAAATATGTCTTGAAAGCAGTGTAGCCGGATTGCTCCTTAGACACAACAATGGTCAGACTTTGTCTCTTGTACTTGGTCATCATCAGGAGGGATCAGTCCCTGGAGAAACATATCATGCTTATAAAGTAGAGGGTCAGCAAAAAGGTAGAAGACTTTCAATAAGATGGACTAACACAGTGGTTGCAACAATGAGCTCAAGCATAACAATGATTGTGAGGTTGGCACAGAACCAGGCATGGGTTTATTCTGTTGTACATTCTGTACAGACTCAATGGCAACAAACAACAACAACAAAAATTATAATTTTCCTTTAATGAAGTTAAGACAATTTGTCATTATATAGTTATCTGAGTACTAACTTGATTAATTCCACTAGAGGATAAGTTTTTTGAAGGAAAACAACAACAACAAAATATTAAACTCATTGCCATGCAGTCGATTCAGACTCATAGTTACCCCTCCTTGGGTTCCATTGGGTATCCCTATGGAAGTAGATTGCCCAGTTGTCCTTGCAAATGGTCTGTCATACTTGGCTCACCTAACAATTTGTCATGCAAACAAATCCATAGGTTCCATGGAAGAAAAGTTCTGCAAACTAATGCAATAAAGATTACAGTGAAGAATTCCTATGGAACAGTTCTATTCAGTAACTCATGATGTCTCCATGGGTCAAAATGAGTTTAAATTTCTTGAAGGTGGAGTCCGAATTTATTTTGCTGCTCAAGTATTACTTATTAAAAAATGGTGACTAAAATAAGTTTTGCTGGGACAGGGTACTCAGATTAACAAAACATGGATCAACTCACACTCAGAACAAGGTTAATAGCAGTATTTGAGAAAGTAGTGTTGTTTGTTTTGGAACAATGGTAGTGCACAGATTAAAGTGCTTGAATGCCAACTGACAGGTCAGCAGTTCAAACTCACAAGCTGCTCCGCAACAGAAAGATATGACAGTCTGCTTCTGGAAAGAATTACAGCCTTGGAAATCTTACAAGGCAGCTCTACTCTGTCCCATAGGGTAATTATGATTTGGAATCTATTAGAAGGCAGTAAGTCTTCATTGTGTTATTTTTGTTCAACAAGTATTTATTAATTACATACTCTGTGCCATGACATGATAAATTATATTGATGCCAACAAAAAAGGCATATTCTCTGCCCTCAAGTAAGTGGTATTTATCAATAGCTTTTAGATATTCTTTGCAATGACCATATTTGGTAGACTTCACATACTCAACTCACTGGGGTCCAGTTGGGTCCAACTCATAGCGACCTCTCCTTGGGTTTCTGAGGCAATATCACTACAGAAGTAGATTGCTCAACCTTCCTTCTGAGGAGTGGCTGGTGGGTTTGAACCTCCAGCCTCCTGGTTAGCAGTTGAATACCTTAGGCACTACACCACCAGAGCTCCCATGTTGTTGTTATATGCTGTCGAGTCGTACCCGACTCATAGCAATGCCTTCTTGTGTTTCCGAAGCAGTATCACTACAGAAGTAGATTGCCCAACCTTCCTTCCGAAGAGTGGCTGGTGGGTTTGAACTGCCAGCCATCTGGATAGCAATCAAGTGCCTTAGGAACTATGTTACCAGAGCTCCCTGAGCTCCCATATGCCATCCTAATTATTATCTCTTGGAGTGAAGATTGGGCAATCTACGTCTGTAGAGATACCACCTCAGAAACCCAAGGAGGGGTCGCTATTATTATCTACTGAATTAGTTATAACCCAGGTCTACATAAAAGCCTAAAAACAAACTCACTGTCATTGAGTCAATTCCGACTTAAAGAGACCTCCTTGCGCTTTCTGACATGGTAAATCTTTATGGAACTAGAATGCCCAGTCTTCCTTCTTCAGAGTCTCTGGTAGGTTTGAACCTCCAACCTTCTGGTTAGCAGTCAAATGTCTTAGGCACTATACCACCAGAGGTCCTTTAAAAGCTTACAAAACAGAACCAAACTCATTGTTGTGTAGTCAGTTCTGACTCATAGTGACCCCTCCTTGGGTTTCTGAGGTGGTATCACTAAGGAAGTAGATTGCCCAGTCTTTCTTCAGTACGTGTTTAAAACATCATTCATACTGATGAAGCACAAATCCTAAAATAATTAAAAAAAAAACTTTAAAAAGATCTCTATGAAGTGCTCACTTCATTACCCACCTCTGTTTTTTAAAGTTTTTGGTGACTAAATATCATTGGACACTTATGAGCATTTGCCCGTATGAAAGATAGACTTCCAAATTTAATGAATATCCACAGCCCCTAAAGCATAAGCTCAATTCAAGATAATGGCCTGCATAGATGTGAAATTTAACATGTATGCAGAATGCCAAGAAATCAAAGATAAATTAATGAGATTGCTTATAATTACATTTATGTGTTTTTCCCTATAATAATCTTTTGAAATGAAAATGCACATCTGATTTGTCCATATGCTTAATGAAGGGGAAAATTCAATCTAATTACATTCCAGTTGTGTATTTACTCCTAATGTAGAATGTTTTTAGTTTTTCAATACTTTACTTTAAAAAGGTAATTCAAATAAACATAAATAGCAAATCAGAAAATTAAAAAAAAAAAAAAAATTCTCCAAAATTAAGAAAAATATTTTTTGTATCACTACACATTTAAATTCACCAAGCATAAATACATTTTAAATCTAAAGTTCACTTGTCTAACCTATGAAAATATAGTCTTATAGCTTCTCATAGCTCCTTTTATAGAGATGAGTAGGGAAAATTCTATTTAGATATAATCATCTTTCACTTTAATATTAAATAATATACAGTTTTAAAGTTAGCAAATGACATAATCTTAATAAAACTTCCCTCATCTATTTGAATTTGGTCTCTTTATTTTAGTGCCTATGGCATTTGACTGCTAACCAGAAAGCTGGCAGTTCAAACCCACCAGCCACTCTGCAGAAGGAAGGATGGGCAATCTACTTCTGTAGTGATATTACCTTGGAAACCTAAGGAGGGGTCTCTATGAGTCAGATCCGATTCGATAGCAGTTCATTTATTATTATTGTTATTATTATTATTATTATTATACAATAAATCCCTGGGTTACAAACATCTGACTTACTCCCAGTTGGACAATTCCTATCTAACTCTTCAATGTTATGTAAATTTATTCTCACTTTGAAACCATTAAATCAAACCCTAACTTGCTACAAATTCTTCATCACAATCACCTTAATTTGCTGCACATGCCACTTTCAAATCACTGAAAAACTTGAGACTTTTCTTATACTAAATCAAAAAACTAAACCACTGTCATCATTTCTGACTCATAGCAGCACTAGCGAGCAGAACTCCTTGTAGTAGCCTCCTTTATAGAGCAGAGTAGAGCTGTCCCCATAAGGTTTCTAAGGCTGTAAATCTTTACAGAAGCAGCCTTTCATATATTTCTCCTGAGAAGCAGCTGGTGGGTTTGAACTGCAGACCTTTTGGTTAGTAGCCAAATACTTCAACCACTGTACCACCAGGGCTCTTTGCAGTAAAGTAAGGCTAACTAGTAACCACATGTTACTAAGTTCCAACTTACTTACAGATCTGACACACTTAGGAAAGATCTTGTTTGTAACCCGGTACTGCCTATATAATTAAAACACTTAAATCAACTATAAAAGAGTGATAAATATTTGTATTTTCAGGTGAATCTATTTGATTATAAGTATTTTTCATTAGATTACCTTACAATTAAATGTGAGGAGCCTATTAATTAATCTTAACAAATTTTTGTTCTCAGTTTAAATTAAACACAGTTTTCTCACCTACTTATTAAACTAATCTTCAAATTCTGTAACTACCAAGAGAAAAAGAAATGTATTTGTTCAGATAAAAATAGGCATCATATGCATCTGGGACACAGGTAAACATATTTCTCTATAAAATTTAAATCTGATCAAGAGTTTATTTTTAACTCCATATGAAGACAAATCATATACACACAGCTGGATTGCATATCAATTGTGAATAATTCTCCTCTTTGCCATATGCTATCTTTTCAAGGCAATATTGATGTGGTAATGCAAAGGAATGCAATAGTGGCTCACATCCATCTTTGATCCACAACTGTTCCTCCCAATGCATTCCAAAGTATCATTCTTCCTTTTCATTTTTAATTTTGAAAAGAAAATAAAAAGGAGGGGAAGGGAGATAGGAAAAAAAAAACAAAAACTTGATGTTAAAACTATGAGGAAATAAAGCACAAATTTTATGAAAGGCAAAGAGCTCTTTGATAGTGTGTGCCCCCTTGGAAGATGGTGTTCCCAGTCAAATGCTATTTTCATAAGAATATTCACTGTGAATAGACTCTGTCCACATGGTATAAGCTGACTATTTGTGTTTCAAATCTCCATCACAAGTAGGAATTAGCTACTACGCAGCTAAATATCTGTTTGTGGTATTTACAAAAAATATTTTTAAAGAGACTGTTAACAATCATAGTTGTTATTCTTATTGTTATTCTAGGGCTTTTCATATGGAACTCTGTTGGCGTAGTGCCTAAGGCATTTGACTGCTAACCAGAAGGATTGGCAGTTCAAACCCACCAGCCACTCCTTAGAAGGAAAATTGGGGAATCTATTCCCGTAGTGATACCACCTTGGAAACTCAAGGAGGGGTCACTATGAGTCAGATCTGACTCAACAGCAGTGAGTTTAGTTTTGTTTTTGGTTTAGGTCTTTTCATTACCATTACTTCTGCCTGGGTTGGTGTTCCAAAAGATCAAGTGGTCACATTTTGTATCTTAAAACCAAACCAAACCAAACTCAATGCTTTCAAATCATTTCTGACTCATAGCAACCTCAAGAAGGGGTTTCTGAAGCAGTATCTCTACCGAAGTTGATTGCCCAACCTTCCTTTCCAGGAGTGGCTTGTGGGTTTTAACCGCCAGCTTTCTGGTTAGCAGTCACATGTCTTAGGCAGCAGCCTCTTATAACTGGCAACATCTCGCTCAGCAGAAGTAACAAAACCAAAATCAAAACAAAACCCTAAAATTGCCTTACACATTAATAGTAATAATAATGTTGTTGCTGTTAAGTGCGGTCAAGTCAATTCTGACTCATAGTGATCCAATATGAAAAGGTAGAACTGTGCCATAGCATTTTCTTGGCTGTAATGTTTACAGAAGCAGATTGCCAGGTCTTTCTCCCATGGAGTGGCTGGGTAGATTCTAGTCCTCAACCATGTAGTTACTACTCAAGTTCTCAAATGTTTGCACTACCACAACTCCTTATGATTAACATTTACTTAGTGCTTGCTATGAATCAGGAGTCTTCATGACATAATGTTAAAGTGCTCAGCTGCTAATCAAAAGGTTGATGGTTTGAACCCTCCAGCTACTCAATGGGAGAAAGATGTGGCGGTGTGCTTCCATGAAGATTTACAGCATTGGGAATCCAATGGGCAGTTCTACTCTTTCCTATTTGGTTGCTATAAGTAGTAATTGATTCGATGGTAGTGGGTTTGGTACTAAGAGTTGAACATTTTATACATTCCAACTCATTTAATGCTCAAAAGACTTTATGAGTTAGTAAAAAATTTAACCTTACTCAAAGACACTCTGGCCCTTGCCCTTGGCTTCTGGGGGACAATCTCTAAGTCCTATGAATGCTATACCAGATAGGACTACCTTAGTCTGGAGGTCTTGGGCGAGCTAGAAAGTCATAAGATGATTTGGGGTTGGGGTTTTGAGCCACACCAACAATATGACATAAGCTGGAGGCCTTGGGTCATGTGGTAGCAGCTTGACTTCGGAAGAGTCTTAACCTGAGATCACCCACATGCGCAATCGACCTTGCCTCTGTGCTGGAGCCTCAATCTGGATACCAAGGTTTAGATGAGTTTCCCTGATTGGAAGTACTCCATATATGGAGTCCCCAGGATGCTCAAATAGTTAAGTATTTGACTACTAGTCATAAGATTGGCAGTTTGAACCCACCCAGGAGCACTTAGAAAGACAAGCCTGGCAATCTGCTTCTCTGAAAGGTCACCCTATGGGGCAACTCTACTCTGCACACATGGAGTCACCATGAATCAAAATTGACTAAACAGCAACTAACAATGACCTTGTCACCATCTATTCTAGGACAATAATGTATCTTGACCCCACCAGGAGACAACAACAGAAGCTCCATATTTGGGACCCTCATGAAGTCTGTCCTGTGTGCTTTTCCCTTGGTTGATTTTAATCTTTATGCTTCCTCTGTAATAAACTGTGAGTATAACTTTCAGAGTTTGGTAAGTCCTCACAGCAGATTATAGAAACTGAGGGTGGTTTTGAGAACCCCTGAACTTGTAATTGATATAAAAAATGAGGGTGGCCTTGTAGACTTTTCTGTGGAGTGTACTTCTTAAAGCTTTGCTTTTGGCTGTTGTTGTTGTTGTTGTTACTTGCTGTTGAGTCGGCCCCGACTCATAGCAACCCCTCCTTGGGTTTCCAAGGCAGTATCACTATGGAAGTAGGATTGCACAACTTTCCTTCCGAGGAGTGGCTGGTGGATTTGAACCGCCAGCCTTCTGGTTAGTAGTCAAGTGCCTTAGGCACTATGCTACCAGAGCTCCTTTGTTTTTGGCTAAACTCTAGCAAATAATATTACTATTCCCATAGAACCCAAAAGGAAACTCAGGAACTAAAACAGTGAGTAACTTGCTGAAGGACACATAGCTATGAAGTGGTAGAGCCAGCACTTGAATATAACAATGCAACATCAAATTCTTTGCTTTTTATTTTATTTACACTTATTTTATAAAGGATTTAAGAGGCAAAAATGTTTACTTAATTATTTATTGATATTACAACCAGATGTATACATTTATAAATAACACTTAGCATGTACCTGATTTTTTTTATCTTTTTTTCTCTACTCTCAAAAACTCACTGCCGTCGAGTTGGATCTGACTCTAGACTTTAGATTTTTTAGTATTTTTAGGAGTAGAGAGGTGGAAAATAAAGCATAAAAGAAAAAAAGATATAGGAAGAGGTAACTATGTTGAGGAAGTGGGGGGGGAGCTGTTGAATTGTGGGAAATTGCAGTCAATGTCATGTGACAAAGTGTATGTGAGTTGCTGTATGGAAAGTGAATTTGCTCTGTAAACATCATCCAAATCACAATAAAAATTAAAAAATAAATAAATAAAATATGGCTATAAACCCCTTCTCTGATAACTATTTTCAACATTGTAGTTTCTTTTCTTATAATTATTTTTCTAAAAACATAATTATAATTTTCAAAATTGGGGACAAACATTTACATAAAATATTGAAGTGATAGTTTAACATAGAAAGCATCCTGAGAATAACCTATCACCTCCTTTCTGTCAGTGGCAGAAAGATCATAAACAGCTTAAGGCAGTTGCCCTCTTACTATAATTATTCAGCATATGCTGATTTTCTATATTATAGATTTTGATTCACTATATAAGAATAAATTCATACTACTGAATTAATAATTCTCTTTTTGGTAATTATGATAGTCAGCAGAATGAATGCTTAGCCTATTTAACCTAAATTTATATTTCATTAAAAGTTAGGACTAAGAGTTGCCAGATATAATAGAGGATATCCAGTCAATTTTGAATTACTTGACATATAAAAAAAAATTTTAGCATGTTCCATGCAATACATATTTTCATTTGCTCAATCTGGCAACCCTGCATATGTTGTACCATTTTATACTAGTTTTGTCTTTCATATTTGAAGGCCATGGGTATTATTCGGAAGAATTTTACCATTTTTTAATATAAATGTTGTTGTTGTTATGTGCTGTTGAGTTGGACTCGACTCATACCAACCCCTCCTTGGGTTTCCGAGCCAGTATCACTACAGAAATAGATTGTCCAACCTTCCTTCTGAGGAGTGGCTGGTGGGTTTGAACCACAAGATCTCTGGTTAGCAATCAAGTGCCTTAGGCAGTATGCTACCAGAGCTCTCTTTATTATAAATAGTTGGATAAAATACCAAAGTACCTAGGAATTGAGCTTCTAATTAAGATTCAATTAAAAAAAAAAAAATACAGGGCAATACTTATGGGTATACAGGTGGAGCTGAAAAAGACAAAGCACAATTAAATTTTGAAACTCACAGAGTTTGATGCTGATTCTATGATGCCACTAGCTGGTATTATAAATAAATAAAATAAAATGTACAAAGATCATGAAAGTATGCTAAGTACAAGGAATAAAATTATCATAAGTCTATGAGAAGCCACATCTCTTCCTGCCTTCCCCCTACATTCACAAACTTTATGATGTAATCTAGCCTACAAGTACAGTTGGCATGCTGATAGAAACAAGAATGGCCAGACTTTGTCTCACCTACTTTGGTCATTTTGTCAGAAGGGACCAGTCCTTGGAGAAGTATATCATGCTTGGTAAAGTGGAGGGTTAGAAAAAAAGGAGAAGACCCTTAGAGAGATGGACTGACATTGCAAGGATTGTGAGGCTAGCACAGGACCAGTCAGTGTTTCATTCTGTTGCACGTAGGGATACTATGAGTCAGAATAGACTCAATAGCACCTAACAATGGCACCTCAATGGCACCAACTCTTGCTGTACCCTCCACATGTAGAAATTGCTACCATTAATGCTTTCTTATGACAGAATTTATTCAGCAATTTACTCTTGTTAAAAGTTAGGGCATTAAGTATTAAGGGATGTGTTGTTTGGAAATGTGTTAAAGCCAATCAATATTTAATTGATGCTGTTTCCTAGGATGAACCAGAAAGAAAAAAACATTGGGGTAAAAGAATTATATATATATTATTATAT
>NW_006921660.1:6823342-6824938 GCF_000298275.1 Orycteropus afer afer
CTTGTGAATTGAGACAATTTAGTCAGTAATTGAGGGTAGGACCACATTGTTCAGTTAGACTATATTTAATCGTGTTTTCACACTTATTATTTGAGACAGAAATTTTAGAGTATTCCACTCAGGGATTCTCCATATAACCTTTTTTCTACTTAAATAGTTTCCAGAAACTCTGATTTAAGGAACAATGTAAATTTCTCAAGTCAATTTTGTTTTCAACTTATATTTTTAGCCCTAGAATTTAGCACATCGATCAAAACAATGTATGCACCAGTAAATGGTTGTTAAATACTAAACTGCTATTTCCCCTAATATCTTGGCCTCTATTATCTGTCTGTACCTGGCATGTATGTTGTTCCATGCTTAGTGAAGTTCAATCTAAAGTTTAATATGCTGGATTAAAATTGTTTTCTTTATAGCTCAAACAAGTTGACCTCTGAAAGTGACTTGTTGTTGTTTTTTTTATTTTTATTTTTTTAATTACCAGCTAATGATATAGCATATAACACAGAATAAGCCATCTAGAAATGTCTTTTAGATGCCGGATGAATGAATTGGAAAAAAAAAAAAAAAGAGCTAAAAGCATACTATGTTGCTCATTTAGACTCTACTGCCATGTGTATATAAAGAACTCTGATGGTATAGTGGTTAAGACCTTTGGCTGCTAACCAAGAGGTCAGTGGTTCAAATCTACCAGTCACTCAGTGGAAAAAAGATGAAGCAGTTTGCTTCCATAAAGATTTACAGCCTTGTGAAACCAATGACAGTCACTATGAGTCACAATTGACTACATGGACGTTAGTGAGCCCTGTGTATATATGTTGCAATTTTCCTTTAATTAAATTATGAAAGCTGATGGGCTATTTTTAAGGAAAAACAAGAAAATGTCACAAAGAAAGAAAAATGGAATGTTAATTGAGTTGACTAGATGCAGAGACTCTTCTGCTCTAGCTGGGTATAAAGGTGGGTCTGTTATCTTAGAAATGGGGCAGTAATAATGCCTACTTCAAATTAAACAAGAGATCTGGTGATGCCGTGTTTAAAGCATTTGGCTGCTAACCAAAAGGTCAGTGGTTTGAACCTACCAACTGATTCATGTGAGAAAGATGAGACAGTCTGCTTCCATAAAGATTTACAGTCTTGGAAGCCCTGTAGAGCAGTTCTAATTTGTCTTATAGGGTCATTATGAGTTGGAATTGACTTGCTAGCAATGGGTTTGGTTTGGTCATATTAGATGTCAAGTATACACTTCAAACAAGTTTCGTTTGGAAACTCTCAGCCATGATGAGTGTGAGAAAATACTTGGTGATCTACTCTCACGAAAATTACAACCTAGGAAACTCTATGAGGCAGTTTTACTCTGTAACATGGAGTTACAATGAGTTGATATCAGCATTTAAGAACAGCCATGATGAAGAAATGAGTGCAGTTCCCAATCCCACCTTATACTTTCTTTGGGAAGTGTCATGTTGATCCAATGCATTTAACTAATGATAACAAAGGAATAATAGTCCTGTAATTAAAACCCAAGGGACAACTCAGGGATGCCCAAAGCAGCAGGCCAGAAGAGCAGGAGAAAGGGGATAAAAGCCAGGAACC
>NW_006921660.1:6828553-6835417 GCF_000298275.1 Orycteropus afer afer
TAGGGACTGTGGGGCTGGCACGGGATCAGGCAGTGTTTCGTTCTGCTGTGCATGGGGTCGCTATGAGTCGGAAACGACTCGACGGCACTTAACAACAACAACAATTAAATTTTAAGGAGTTTTTGGGTGCTACAAGTGGTTAAGTCCTCAACTACTAACCAAATGTTGGAGGTTTGAACCTACCCACAGGTGCTTCAAAAGAAAGGCCTGGAGACCTGCTTTTGAAACATCACAGCTTTGAAAACCTTATGAAGCACAGCTCTATTCGGCACACCTGGGGTTATCATGAGTTGGAATCAATTTGGTGGCAACTGGTTTGGTTTGTTTAGTGAAAGAGAGCATTGGTGGTTCCATGATAGAATTCTTACCTTCCATGAGAGAGACTCAGGTTCAATTCCTGACCAATGCACCTCATGAGTAGCTGCTATGTCTCTGTCAGTAGAGGCTTTCACGTCTCTATGATGCTGAACAGTTGTCACAAAAGCTTGCATTTGTCATACTGTGGTGGCTAGTGTTTTGTTATAACACTGGAAGTTATGTCACCAGTGTTTCAAATATGAGCAGGGTCACCCATAGTGGACAGGGTTTTGTAGAATTTTTAGACTAAGACAGACTAGAAAGAAAAGCCTGGTGACCTACTTCTGAAAAATAGCCAATGAAGATCTTATAGATCAAAACAGAGTATTATCTAATACAGTGATGGAAGATGAGCCTCTTAGGTTGGAAGTCATTCAAAATACATAGTGCTCACAACAATGGACTTGAGCATGAACATAAGCATGAACGAGGATGGTGTAGGCCAGACAACATTTTGTTCTGTCATACATGGGCTCATCATGAGCCAGAGATAACTTGATGTCAAGTAAAAACAATGGTGAAGGTTATGCTTGGTATGTGTGAAATTATATTTCAGATTCATTTCAATAACTAAATACTGAGCCTGATTTATATATAGGTACCCAAGTTGATTTCTTTCAGTCAAAATATTATATATATTTCTCCTTCAGCATTAATCCATATTAATCTGTACTCTTTTTTCATCTTCCTAAAACTTACTTTCACCAAGACTAGGTTTGTATTCTGGACCTCCTAGGTCTGTGAAATTGTGAGATCATTTAAGAATTTACCCTTGGAACCCTGTATCATGACTAGTTGCATAAGGTACAAAGTCATATATACTTAATCACATGCACTATGCTATTCAAATTTCCACACTAAGGAATTGATTATCTCATTGATTTCTGAGGTGAAAGTGTAAAGACAGTTCTTTAACCATTTCTCAATACTTAAAAAGACTGGTTTATCAAGCTGAGTTATTTTAATGAATATAAATTGCAATGATGCAAAACAGAGCTCACACTTATTTTCTAATTTTCATTGTATTGAATCTTCAATTTTTGTTCTCATTTAGACATTTCTTTGTTTGTTAAAGAATAATGATAAAAAATCTATTTATTCCATGCATTATGGAGCTCTGGTGGCTTAGTGCCTAAGACATTTGACTGGTAACCAGAAGATTGGTGGTTCAAACCCACCAGGCACTCTGCGGAAGAAAGAGTGGGCAATATGCTTCCATGAAGATTTGCCACCTCAGAAACCCAAAGTTGGTTCCTATGAGTCAAAAACAACTTGATGCACGTGAGTTTGGTTTCTTTCTTTCTATTTTTAATGCAATAAATTGCAAGTAAAATTCCCCAGAGGTGAATGTCAGTAAAAGTCTTCATTTGATGTTTGAATGTCTTAAGTTCTGGATATTCTTTTAAAGGCTTTTTAACTCAAATAATTGTATGCATTTCTTGTGGATGATATGATAACATAAATCAGATGTCATAGAGATGGTGAATTAGTTTAAGGATTATTAAAATTTTCCCAGCAAAGTGTAGTGTCCAATTCAGATTTGTTTTAATCCTTCATTTCTGTTAGAAGGTGGGATACACTATTTAAAATAAAGGAAAGAAAGGAAAGGTAGGTGACAGTAGTTCTATGTATTTGGCCTTCAGTAACATTAAAATTGGGGAGCACTGTTAGCGTAGTGCCTAAGGCACTGGACTGCTAACCAGAGGGCTGGCGGTTCAAACCCACCAGTACCTCCTCAGAAGGAAGATGGGGCAATCTACTTCCATAGTGATACTGCCTCGGAAACCCAAGGAGGGGTCGCTATGAGTCGGGTCCGACTCCACGGCACATAACAACAACAACATTAAAATTGATTTTGTTTTCCAATTTGGTTAAATTGCTTGTCTACTTGCTAATACTTGGAAGAGAAAGGGACATTAAAATGACAGCAGCAATAGCTTTTTGTTTGTTTGTTTTGTTTCAAGTTCTGCCAAATTACTTTGGCATGAGAGATTGTAATATCTAGAAATCATTGAAGGATGTGTGGAATTTTAGATTTAAAAAAAAAAAAAAAATCAAGGGAGCAAGCAATTCATAGTTTCACCGAAACATAGAAGAGGAAAATGTTTCCCTCCAAGGTATCAAGGAAAGAGCTCTGGTGATTCAGTGCTTAAGGCATTTGACTGCTAACCAGAAAGTTGGTGGTTCAAAACTACCAGTTGCTTTGCAGAAGGGAGATGGGGCACTCAACTTCCGTAAAGATTTATCAACCTTGAAAACCCAATGGGGTTTGATATGAGCTGGAATCTCCTCCACAGCTGTGGGTTTGCTTTTGGTAAAGTGTCAAGGAGTCTCAAGTTGGTGCAAATGGTAAATAGGTTTGATTGACAGTAGGAGTCCACCCAGAAGTACCTCTGGAAGAAAAGTTGGAAATCCACTTCAGACACTGGAAACCCAGTGTGCACTATACACGTAGGGTCACAATGAGTCAGAATTGACACAATTTGACAAAAAATGGATTTAAGGTATCAAGATGTGTCAACAGACAGCTCAGTGGTGTCTGGACATTGCTTCCCTTATATTCTCTCTCCAAGAATCAAGTAAAATATCTGATAAAGAAGCTGACACCCCTTTCTTATTAACAACCTTACATTAGATTTCCATCTCCTCTTGAACTCTTTGGTTGCAGGTCTACACCTGGCACAGGGTGAGAAAAGTCTTCAATAGAACATATGTGAGCAAGAACTGAATTAGAATCTGATCTGGTTTTGACCTTGTTGATGCACTGTGTTCCCTTAGGAATGATCATTTTCCCTTTACCTATATATAGCACTCTCTGCTTCAGATCTACAGAATTCTCCTTCAATTCTCTTGACTCATTTAACTCCAGTTTATATGTTAAAATTTAATTTCAGTACAATATTTGCAACTTACATAATTAGGGAAAACATTGCTATAACCTGTACAAATCTATTTTCTCTTCTGGTGCTGTAGTGCATAAGGCATTTGACTGCTAACCAAAAGGCTGGAGGTTCAAGCCCACCAGCCACTCCTCAGAAGGAAGGTTGGGCAATCTACTTCCATAGTGATAACACCTCAGAAACACAAGGAGGGGTCACTATGAGTCAGAACCAACTCGAAGACAATGAGTTAAAGTTTTGAGTTACTATTATTAGTGGGAGCTCTGGTGGCCATTCCTCCAGAGACGTATTTTTAAATGTTTTATTTAATAAAATTTTTCATGCTCAAGTACAAATACTATGTACTAATTAAAAAAAAAAAAAAAAAAAAAACACACAATTTGGAAATTTTCCAAAATATTTTAAAAACAAACTTTCTTTGCTCTTCCATCATAACAGTGGCAGAGAAAATAAATTAAAGGGAATAGATTAGTCTATGAGCTTACATTTTGATAAAATGTTTTGTTTCCATTTGGGATAAAATAAGCATGCTGTTGACGTACTATTACATAAATCTTTGGATCACAACACTATAAGTATATTAATAAAGTTTATATTGAATTATTTATTGAATACCGTGCCTACTGAAAAAATAAAGATCTGAGACAATTATATGAAAGGGTAATGACAATTCTTGTGACGGTTAATGTTATGTGTCAACTTGGCTCTGGTGTTGGCTATTTTTAATCAGACAATTGTATGGTCAACTACACTGAGAATAACAAATTGAAGAGGAATTGCCTCACATTCATCATCGAAAAGAAAATTTCAAAATCCTGAAGTACAATGCTTTCAGTGATAGGATAATATCCATATGTCTGTAAGGAAAACCAGTTAATACCAATAATATTCAAATTTATGCACCAACCACTAAAGCCAAAGATGAAACAACTGAAGATTTTTACCAATTTTTGTAGTCTGAAATTGACCAAACATGCAAGCAAGATGTATTGATAATTACTTGTGTTTGGAATGTGAATGATGGAACCAAAGAAGCATCAGTAGTTGGAAAACAGGACCTTGGTAACATCAGAGATTGTAGGATAGAATTTTGCAAGAACAATCACTTATTCATTGCAAATACTTTTTTTTGATAGCATGCATAATGACTATATTCATGGACTTTTCCAGATAAAATAAACAGAAATAAAACTGACTACATCTGTGGAAAGAAGTGATGGAGAAACTGAACATTGTCCCATCAAAACAAACTCACAAGCTGACTGTGGAAAAGACCATAAATTGGTCGTATGCAAGTTTAATGTAAAGCTGAAGAAAATTAAAACAAGTCCATGAGAGGCAAAGTACAACCTGCATTATATCCCACCTGAATTTACAGCCCATCAGAAGAATAAGTTTGACACTGAACACCAATGACCAAAGACCAAAAGAGTTGTAGGATGATATAAAGAATATCATACATGAAGAAAGCAAAAGCTCATTGAGAAGATAGGAAAGGAAGAAAAGACAAAAATGGACATCAGAAGAGACTCTGAACCTTGCCCTGGAACAGAGTGTAGCTAAAGCGAATGCAAGAAATGGTGGGTGGGGAAGAGCTGAAAAGAAGATTTCAAAGAACTGCTAGAGAAGACAAAGTAAAGTAGTATAACCAAATGTGCAAAAATCAAATGTGTTTCTTGGAGTTAGAAAATCAAAAAAAGGATGAATACACTTGGAATTTCTCAAGCTGAAAGAATAGAAGAAAACATTTAAGCCTCAAGTTGCATTGTTGAGGGATTTTATGGGCAAGATATTGAACAATGCAGGAAACCTCAAAATAAGATGGAAGGAATACATAGAGTCACTGTGCCAAAAAGAACTGGTCAATATTCAACTATTTCAGTGGTAACATATGATCAAGAACAATTGGTACTAAAGGAAGAAATCCAAGCTTCAATGAAGGAATTGTTGAAGAACAAGGCTTCAGGA
Organism: Orycteropus afer afer; assembly: GCF_000298275.1. Lineage (NCBI taxonomy): Eukaryota > Metazoa > Chordata > Mammalia > Tubulidentata > Orycteropodidae > Orycteropus > Orycteropus afer. The sequence continues at coordinate 6,833,779 of NW_006921660.1, forward strand.
CTTTGCAGAATACTCACTGAAATGTTTCAAGAAATGGAAGCAGCACTGGAGTCACTTACCTGTTTATACAAAAAATAAAAAATAAATAAAAAACTGGAAGACAGGTACCTGGCTGACCAACTGGAAGAAATCCATATTTGTGTACATTCCAAAGAAAGATAGTACAACAGAATGTGGAAATTATTAAACAATATCATTAATATCACACACAAGAAAAATTTTGTGGAAGATAATTCAAAAATGGTTGCAGCACTATACTGACAGGGAACTTCCTGAAATTCAAGCTGGATCCAGGAGAGGACATGGAACAAGGAGTATCATTGCTGATGTCAGATGGATCTGCACTGAAAGCAAAGAATACTGGAAACATGATTACCTGTGTTTTATTGACATTAAAATGCATTTGATTATGTAGATCATAACAAATTATGGATAAAGTTGTGAGGAATGGGAATTCCAGAACACTTAATTGTAACTTATGTGGAACTTGAACATAGACCAAGAGGCTGCTGTTTGAACAGAGCAAGGGGATATTGTGTGGTTTAAAATCAGGAGGGACATGTGTCAGGGTTGTATCATTTTACCACACTTATTCAATCTATATGCTGAGGAAACGATCCAAGAAGCTAGACAATGTGAAGAAGAACAATGTGGCTGTAGGACTGGAGGAAGACTCGTCAAAAACATGTGATATGCAGAGGATACAACTTTGCTTGCTGAAAGTTAAGGTGACATGAAGCATTTACTGATGAAGATCCAAGACTACAGTCTTCAGTAAGGATTACCCCTCAATGTAAAGAAAACAAAAGTCCTCACAACAGGACCAACAGAAAACATCATGATAAATGGAGAAAAAGTTGAAGTTGGCAGGAATTTCATTTTACTTGGATCCACAATCAACAATGATGGAAGCAGCAGTCAAGAAATTAGACGTGGTATCACACTGGGCAAATCTCCTGTAAAGGACCTCTTAAAAGTATTAAGGAGAAAAGATGTCATTTTGAAGACTAAGGTGGCCTAACCAAAGCTACGGTATTTTCAGTCACCTCATATGCATATGAAAGCTGAACAATGATGAGGGAATGAAGAGAAATTGATGCCTTTAAAATGTGTTGGCAAAGAATACCAAAAAATGTCATGGATTAACAGAAGAGTGAATAAATCTGTATTGGAAAAAGCACAGCCAGAATGCTCCTCAGATGCTAGAAGGGACAGACTTTGTCTCACCTTCTTCAGTCATATTGTTAGGAGGGACCAGTCCCTGGAGAAGGATATCATGCTTGGTAAGTGGAGGGTCAGTGAAGAAGGGGAAGACCCTCAATGAAATGGATTGATGCAGTGGCTACAATGATGGAGTCAAGTATAACAAGGATTATGAAGATGGCACAGGACTGGGCAGTATTTAGTTCTGTTGTACATTGGGTTGCTATGAGTTGGAGTCATCTGTATAGTACCTAAGAACAACAAGTAATCAACTTCTATTTTGTGATCTGATGTGAACAGCAAATCAGTTGAAAGGGAAATTTCCTTGGGGGCATAAACTGCCTCTAGCATATAAATAAATATTCTGGCAAAACTGCCTCTCTTAAGAATACCAAAATTAATGGAAACAATCAGTCCTAGTGACTGGTACACCATC
>NW_006921660.1:6836004-6843559 GCF_000298275.1 Orycteropus afer afer
TGTAAACCAAAAAAAAAAACTGCCTCTCTTTCTCAACCCTGCACTGACCTTGTCATCTGACTTCTGGTCTTGGGACATAAGCCTGCAAAAGTCTCTGGCCACCTGATCTGCTACTTGACCTACAGATTTTGGATTCAACAACTCTGAGAATGCTGTGAGATAACAGAGACTTCCATCTTGCAGTCTGATCTGTAGGTATTTGGTTTGTCAGCCCCTATAACCACACAGGCCAGCAGAGGTCTTCAACCTGTTGTCTGACCCACAGATTTGGAACTCACCAGTAACAATTGCATGAGTCATTTCTTCACAATTGCATGTGCTATTTCCTTGAAGTAAATTTCTCTCTATGCGTGTGTATATACACTTCACTGGTTTTGCTCCTCTAGAGAACCCTGATTAAGAAAGTGCTTCAATATAATATTGCATTTATATTAAAATGTGAAAATATTAAAAATATGATTATAATTATCTGCTACTTTGAAAATATAAATAAAAATGCAATGTTCAATTAATGCTCGGTATGCTTTTAGGGTAATTCAATATGAAGAACACTGCTGGTAATTATATTTCTTGTTCAAGCCTATGCCCTGCATTGTTGCAAATGCTTCAATGAACATGGCCATCACTCGCCTCTGATGCAATTCAGCCATGCCCCATGCCTATGGTGACTAATTCTTCTTGACCATTCAAAGTTTTCTTTGCCTGCTTCACTGTTAGTTTTGGTAAATATTCTCATCCTAAATTGCCTTTTGCATTATAACATAAGATATTTAAAATGCATATCTCACTTTAGTGTTTGTACCTGTATAAACCTACCAGCCACTCCTTGGAAGGAAGTCTGGGCAATCTACTTTTGTAGAGATACAACCTCAGAAACCCAAGGAGGGGTCTCTGTGAGTTGGGACTGACTCGAAGGCAGTAAGTTTGTAAAATATATTTAAATTATATGATGGGCCAGAATACTACTTAGATCTGCATAAAACTCCTGGGACACTCTGAGAAATCATCGTATTGGTATAATAGTAGAACAAGGCCTGGGCAGAGCCTTAGTAAGCACTTCTAGGACAACTAGTCCCCATATTCTCTCCTACTGCTGCTGCTGCTACTGTGTGTTTGCATGTGTGTGTGTGTGAACTCTAAACATAAGCTAATATGTATTTTTTTCATAATAACATGTTCCTTCTAATGAAATATAGAGATAATATCTATTTCATATAACTATTTCCTCCTTTCTTTCTCAATAAATAATGTCTTAAAATTTAATATGCTAAATCTGTCTCTTAACTTCACCCTCATTGAAGAGTGAAGCATGGCTTCAGCACTGGTATTTAGATTTCAGTAAACATGTTAAGTAATACTTTACATCTACCACTATTATCAAGGTTGCATTATTAAGCCATGACAATCAGTTCTCCAGAGTTATTGCCATAAGAAAAGATAATCATAGTTGAACACAAGATAGTCTATCTGCTTGGTCTTGTTTAGCTTTAGCCTGTTGAGCTAAGACAAATATGTTAGATAAACTTTAATCACAGTAGTTCTAGAATCAAGGTTTATAAGTTCATCCTTAATAGTTCCATGGCCCTGATAAAAGACTGGTAAGTCATATCTCAATGAGTTTGCATTTCAACGATCTTTTTTATGATTTTAATTATGAATGCTTGGTGAAGATACCTCTTCTCCCATCTCCTGTTGTTAGGAACTAATGAAATCTCTGGGATTTAAGGAGGTTAAATCTTCTGCTGGCCTTCATTCCTTATCAGCTGCAAGCAGTGGGAATCTTGGGAGTAAGATACTCACTCTAGAGGCCTCAGCTACAATCAAGAGAAAGTACCAAAACTTTCCATCCTCTTTCTGAGTCCCTGACTCTCTTCACCCCTCCCCCATCACTCACAGGTTTGCCACTGCAAACTGCCTTATAAAAATAGGACTAATCTCATCTTATCCTCCACTAAGAAGTATGTTTGTTATCACACAAAGCCATGGTCACCTGGCCTACTTTAATTTCTTTTACTATATCTTATCACTTATATCCCTTTTGAACTCTAGAAACTCTTGGAATAAGCCACCTAGAACTAATGGTCAGTTACTATCAAAATCCCCTATATTCTTGAAGCCAAGTGGAATCAAAGTTCAGCCCGCATCCCAGGTTGAGGGCAGATAAGTAAATATGATAACTCAGTTTCTTAAGAACTGAATGGAATGAAAGGTCAATTCACACATCCTCTCCATGTTATCTCCCTAGAAACAGGTGATAAGTATGTTAATGTGTTTCAGGAGACAACTTGAAAACTAACTTTGGCCCATGAACATTCAGAGTGAGACAAATGGGAACAAAGTTGCAGGGAACTGACATTCTCTCCTCCGCTCAAGCCCCTATCAGCTGATGACAGGAAGCCAATTTGACTTATCTGGCATGCAAGCGCATTGAGTTAAAAACCTACTGTCCCTTTAAACCGAGTTGAAGGAAACTTCAGCCAATCCTCAGTTAATTCATGGCCAAATTCCTGTAGTTTTTATGAATATGCATAACCCGTCTCTTCTGAAGCTTACAAAACTGTATTCCGACCTTCATTCAGGGAGTCAGATATGGGCATTGGCCCCTGTCTCCTTGCATTGCTGCTTTGCAATAAATAATTTTCTCTCTTCTGTATCACTTGGTGTGTAAACTGTTTCAGCCTGGTTGCACACCGTGCAGGGACCCATGTTTGGTCTGACTTCAACTGGCACCCCAGGTGGGACTGAGGGTCCCTGAACCTCTGCCCAGAGCATAAGGACCTTGGATGGTGGAAATTGAAAGGACCCCTGGCAGACTTTTGTGTGCAGTCAGACACTGCTTTGTCTGAAGGTATGTAAGGGGTCCTGAGCCTGTGCCCATCTGTAGCATCCTCAGCCCCAGGCACATCTATTTTCTTGAAAGAAGAGAAAATTATTCTGGGTTTGAAGATGTCTCCTTGGTGAGGATTGTTGTTGTTGTTGTTGTTATATGCCGTCGAGTCGGCCCCGACTCATAGCGACCCCTATAAGCTAGCTAATTCTTTAGAGCACATAAGGAGAGCTGACTGGGAGGCTGAAGCCTCAGCTAAGACATCTTTGCAGCTAAGGCTGACGAAGGTTGAAGCCTCGGCTAAGATACGTCTGAAGCCCAGGTGTCTCTTGAGGATTTTATACTCTGGTCTGGTCTGGTTCTGGTTTGGTTTGTGTGTAGGTGAGAAATGAAGTTTTAATCAAGATTCTTCCATAGCCCATGTGTTTCCTAGGGATCCTTTACTTTGATCTGGTCTGGTTCTAGTTTGATTTTGTTTGTGTGTGGGTGAGAGTGTGGTTGCATGGCACTGGTGCAAAAGTTTCAAGTGAGAGTGAACACAAGGTGTGACTGGAAAATGGGTAACCAAGATTCTATACCGAAAAGTAGCCCCTTTGGTTGCATCCTGAAAAACTGGGTTCATTTTGACTTTGAGTCTATAAAAAGGAAAACAAAAAAATTGATATTTTTCTGTAACATTGTCTGCCCCTGATATCAGCTCGATTCTGGGCAGAGATGGCCAGAGAATAGGAGTTTGAACTATGATATTATTAGGTTGTTAGATTTGCTTTGCAGAAAAGAGTAAAAATGTGAAGAAATGTTTTACCTAGAATTGTTCATGACTCTGTTTCAAAATAAGGGTTTACAAAACAGTGCAGGTTGATGGTTGTATGACCTATTGGGAAAGTGGATTTTAAAGCTTCCTACAGGACTCTGAAGACCCCTAACTTCACTCCATTCCTCCCCTGTCTGCCCCTCCTCCATACCTCTGAGAGTCAAGAGACAACTCACCTATGACTCCATCATCTAAACCTAGGGAAGTTTTAAATTCAGAACCTCCTAAAACTCCAGTTGCTTTATATCCCCCTTTACCTGATAGCACCTTGGATTCCCCTCAGGAAATGGTCTCCCCAGCACACACTCAGAGTGGTGTACAATTTGGCCAGGGTTCTAATCTAGATCCATCAGAGCAATACCCATTACGGCAGGCTCCAGCTGGCTTAGATTATCAAGGGGATCCTGGAGGTTTCGTTTGGACTCATGTCCCATTCACCACAGCTGACTTATTAAATTGGAAAAATACAATGCCCACTTACAAGGAGAATCCAAAGCAGATGGATACTTTAATCACCTCCATATTTTCAGTTCATCATCCCAGTTGGGCTGGAATTAATATGTTATTAACTCCCTTGCTCACCCCTGAAGAGAGACGGATGGTATGGGAAAAAGCTAAAGAGGAAGCTGACAGACTTCACAACCTCCAGTCTGAAAACCTAGTCAGGGGCCCCAGCCATCAGGCAGTGCCAGGAACAGATCCAGAATGGGATCCAAATGACCCAGGAGACAGAGCTAAATTGGCCCATCTGAAAGCCCATCTGAAAGAATCCATTATTGTAGGGCTGCAGAAGGGGCCCCAAAGCAGATTAATATTCACAAAGTTCAGGAAATACCATAGACCCCCAATGAAAATCCCTCTACTTTCCTTGAATGGGTGTATGAAGCCTACCGCCAACATATTGACATTGACCCAGATGACTTCCAGAACACTCGTATTGTCAACTTGATTTTATAAGCTAGAGTGGCCCTGATATATGGTGCAAACTCCAAAAATTAGAAGGGGGACTGGGTGCGAACACTTCTCAACTTGTAGAGGTTGCTTTCAAGGTCTATAATAACTGGGTACTGGAGCAGGAGGAGCAGAAGCAGAGACATGAAGCAAAGGGCCTGCAACAAACAGAAAAGGAGCAAATCAAACGCCTCCTTGAGGAGGCCGACATACCAAGTTGGGGCCTCAGAAGTGTGCTTAATGCAGGAAGGATGGGTGCTGGAAGAGGGACTGCCCAGAACAAGTCCCCCAAAACCAACCAAAAGGGGCCCAGCAGATGGTAAGCACAACTGACAGTGATCAAAAATGATGGAGCCCAGGGGTTCTGTTGCAGACTGAACAAATTCCTATCTCCCACAAGGAGCCCCGGTGGTGATAACTGGGAAAACAGCCCATTGAATTTTTGCTGGACACAGGGGCAACATATTCAGTCCTGAATGTCCCCAAGGCCCTTTTTTCCCACAAGACTACAAGCATTACTAGAGTTTCAGGAAAGATTACATGTAAAAATTTTCTTCAGCCTCTTGAATGCCAAGTGGGGAGTACTGTATTAACTCACAGTTTTTTATACATGCCTGAATGCCCTGTTCCTCTGTTGGGATAAGACTCGCTAACCAAGTTAAATGCTCAGGTCACTTTCTCAGCTGACAAGCTCCAAGTGGATGTTAATCCTGACCAGGCATGGGCCCTGCAAATGGCCCTCCTATAGTTACCTACTGCTGATCCTGAGACAATGCCTGAAGAAATTTTACAGTGAGGTAAACTCAGAGGTGTGGGCTACAGAAGTCCTGGGCAGAGCTATCACTGCAACACCTGTCAAGGTAGGACTGAAACCCAACTCCAAACTCCCAATTTTAAGCAGTAAACCCCCTGAAGAGGGAAGCTAAAGAGGGAATAAAACTCTTAATTGAGACATACCTGGCACATGGGCTAATTTGACCATGCCAGTCACCATATAAAACTCCTACTTCCTGTGAAGAAACCAGGCACGGGAGAATGCTGGTTTGCGCAGGACCTAAGAGCAATAAACCAGGAGGTGTAGGATATGCATGCAGTGTTCCCCAATCCATATATTCTGCTCACCACACTGCCTGGAGACTATGCTTGGTTCATAGTTTTAGATTTGAAGGATGTCTTCTTCTGCATTACCTTTGATCTCCAGTCCCAGGAGCTATTTTCTTTTGAATGGGAAGACCCTAAGACAGGGACCAAGATTCAGTTCTGTTGGAATGTCCTTCCTCAAGGGTTCAAAAATTACCCATATGCCTTCAGAAAAACCCTGGGAAAGGACATGAGGGACATACAATTGCCACAAGGGGCAATGCTCCAATACGTAGATGATATTTTAATACCTAGTCCCGCTAAAGAACTGTCCTATGAGAATACTGTAAATGTACTTGATTTCTTAGCAAAAAAAGAGGATATAAAGTTTCAAAGAAAAAGTCCCAGATCTCTGTTCAGAAGGTGAAATATTTAGAATTTAAACTGCCACAGGGCCAAAGAGATTTGCTGCAAGAACGTCAAGAGGCAATAACTTGAGTTGTAATTCCAACCACTAAACCTCAACTTAGTGCATTCCTTGGCATGGCAGGATTTTGCCAGATTTAGATACCCAACTTTGGGCTTATGGCTAAGCCTCTTTACCTGGCAGTTCAAGAGAAAGACTCTGACCGCTTAGACTGAACTCCTGAGTGCCAGAGGACTTTTGAACAAATCAAAGTTAAAATGGGGTCTTCACCATCCCTTGGGCTTCCAAATACCCAAAAACCATTTGAACTATTGGTCCAAGAGAGACAGAGAATGGCACCAGGAGTCCTCACTCAAACCTGGGCCCATGGAGGTGACCTGTGGCCTACTTCTCTAAACAATTTGACCCTGAGTGCCAAGGATGGGCCACTTGCCTAAGAGCAGTGGCTGAAACCTGTGGCTTACTGAATGAGGCTGAAAAACTTACTCTGGACCAACCCACGACTGTCCTAACTCCTCACTATGTACTCTCTGTGTTAGAGCAAAAGGGAGGACTCTGGTTAACAGCAGGCCAGCTTAGAAAGTATCAGGCAACCTTACCTGACAACCCCAATGTCACCCTGAAAGCAATTTTCACCCTTAACCCAGCCATGTTGCTTCCAACCACAGAGAATGATGGACCAGAACATGATTGCCTAGAGGTGATTGAGGAAGTGTATTCCAGCCATCCTGACCTAAGTGATCAACCATTAGACAATCCAGAATTGGAACTGTTTGTTGATGGAAGTAGCTTTGTAGAAAACAGCATCCGCAAGGCAGTATATGCTGTACTAACTTTATGTGAGACTAAGGAGGCCGAGGCACTGCCCCCAGGAACTTCAGCACAAAAAGCAGAATTCACTGCTCTTCCTCAGGCCTTAGAAATAAGTATAGGACAATGGGTGAGCATAGTTATGGATTTGTGTTACTCTTTTTCTATACTTTAAGCTCATGGTTCCACATAGAAAGAAAAAGGCCTATTGAATTCAGAAGGAAAAGAAATTAAATGTGCAGAAGAAATACTCAGATTATAAGAAGCAGCTAACCAGCCTACGGAAGTGGCAGTAATGCACTGCCCAGGACATCAGAAAGGAGATTCCTTAATAGTCAAAGATAATCACCTGGCAGATACTGCTGCCAAACACGCATCCAAAACCAAAACTCCTATAACACTGGTGGCTCCCCTAATCCCTGATCTAAACCTTAGTGACTCAGATCCTGGGTATTCAGAAGATGATTTAACTTGAGCAGAAGAATGGAGTTTTAGATGAGACCAAACTGAAAATAAGTGGATCCACAATCAACAATCAACAATCAGCCTCAGGGTTACAAGTGAGGAGAGACAACTCAGGGACGCCCAAAGCAGCAGGCCAGAAGAACAGGAGAAAGGGGATTAAAAGCCAGGAAGCCAGACAGAG
>NW_006921660.1:6846739-6880750 GCF_000298275.1 Orycteropus afer afer
CTATGAGTTGGAAATAACTCGATGGCACTTAACAACAACAACAACAACAAACAAGGAGTAGTCTTAATTCCTGCACACCTCATGAATGATGTTGTTTTAGCAGCCCATAGCAGCACCCTTTATGAAAGAGAGTCCCTGTATGCTTGGCTAAGTAAACTTATTACAAGACTGCATCTTTACAAAACCATCCAAAAGTTGACACAAGGCTGCTTGATCTGTGCCAAGATCAATCCAAAGGCCTGCCACAAGTGGTAAAGGAATTCAAGCAAAAGGACTAGGCCCATGCTAAGATTGACAGGTAGATTTCACCATTATGCCTACAGGTCCTGGAAAAATCAAGTACCTGTTATTATTCATGGACACTTTCACTGGATGGGTGGAAGCCTTTCCCTGCCACATGGAAAAAGCAGCAGAAATGAGTAAAGCCCTACTAAGAGAAATTGTCCCTTGATTTGGCTTGCCAGTCTCAATTCAAAGTGACAATGGGGGAGCATTTATATCACAAATAGTCCAACAAGTAACAGAACTATCAGACATTAAGTGGAGGTTACACTCTCCATGGAGACCCCAATCGACAGGGAAGACTGAGAAGATGAACCACACTCTTAAGAAGCAACTGGCTAAGATGTGCCTAGAGACCAACTTACCTTGGATAAAACTTTTACCTCTTGCCTTGTTGTGAGTCCGGGTTGCCCCCGGAAGGAGGTAACACGGAGCACAGGTTTTACCTATCATCCCTATCCCCTTATATTTAGAATACTGCGCTGGAGATGAAAGGGTTAATATAATCAATTCTAACAAAAGTTCCTCTGTGGTAAAATATGATGTATTAAGGTCTCAAACTCTGGCCACTTTATGTATGCATTGGACTCCTTCTAGGCCAACAGCTTCCATAAGGAGGTGGGCACAATGCGACCAGAACTGGTCCTTTTATATGCCAAATCATACTTGGGTTAATGAAAATGGTGCCATTATAGAACATGAGACCCCAGTTAAGAATACCTAATAGGATAGACATTACTCTGACTGATCAGAGCATTGCTAGGGCTGTTTTTCAGTTCCCTCCTACTGCTTATTCCCTCCAACATCTAGGGGTATATTGGTTATATGAGTGTACTTTCTTTAAAACTTGGCCAGTTAATCATGAAGACACCTGCACTCTAGGATGGATCCAGGCAGGGGGAGTGCATTTCTTGCCATTAGAAGAAATTTTGCATTCTGCCTGTCCTAACTACTGACACCAGAGTAGCCCACCTGATCTAATTTGGAGTGCTTGGGAAAAAGGCAATGAATTTTAATTCTTGTGATGGGTGTCAGGAAAAATTATGAAGAACTCCATCTTTTATACCAGTTCATTCCGAATGTTTCTGTTTCCCTAGAGTCAGTAGCTAACTCTACTTCTGATATAACTTCTGCACTCCAAACTGAAATAATCTCTATCCAGACTATTGTGTTGCAGAATCGTGCAGCCCTGAATATTACGTTGGTAGCACATGAAGGGGTATGTTTACACATCAATGCCACCTGCCGGTTAAGAATATCTAATAGGATAGACAGATAGAACAAGATCAACAGGCTATTCATCACACCATTTGTAAATTGCAATGGGACAGGGAAACTATAAAACATAAATTAACCCCCACCTTTGGTGTAGACTTTTCTTGGGTCACCTCTTTGATACTGTGATGGTTAAGTTTATGTGTCAACTTGGCTGGGCCTGGCTGAGTGGCTGGGCAGCTGGTGGTAGTTATTCCCCAGGATGAGATTGGCAATCACCTCCATGGTAGAAACTACCACAAGCAGCTTTAGGGATGTGGTCTGCTTTCCATATATAAGAAGCAGCTTTGGGAACGGTCTCCAGCTGATGGTATGCTTGAACCCTGCATGTAGTTGTGTTGTTGTTCAGTAGCCTGCCATGGTTTGTTGACCTTGGGACTTTCAATGGAACTGAATGGCCTGCCATATGGTTTTGTAACACCAGAAATGTCTTTTTACTTGTCAACCATGGGCTTGTCAGCCTCAGCAGCCAGCAGCTAAGTGAAGAAAAGCCTCTAGCTTCAGTGGGCTGGGAGCAGGAGGTAGACCTGAAGTCCAAGGTTGAGGGGCTTTCACCCAGCCCCTAGAGCCTGGCACTTTGAACTCAGACTTAAAACTTCCAAATTGTAAAAGAATAAACTCCTGTTTATTCCATCCCATTTGTGGTATATCACTGTCAGAGGAGCACTAGGTAACCAAAACAGTTACCCAATTTAGGGTGGCTGAGATCCTTATTTGTTATAATGCTCCTCATATTATCATTAATAATCTTACTTGCTGTATTCAGTGTCTACCTAAGTGCTTATCTGTCTTCAAGCCCCCCAAATTACAGGCTAGTCTACAGGCACCCCTTGTCTCTTCTCCCCAGACTGTGGCCAGAAAATTCAGAGTTGTCTAAACTACAAGAGACTTAGAAACCAAGGATTTCTGAGGTTTACCATCTTTGTCCCCAGTCAGCAACAAGTAGCTAGAATGAGTCGACCCCTCGTTCTCCAAGCATGTGGAACAATAACCACTTAAAGAGGAGATTGAAGCCGAGTGGAATCAAAGTTCAGCCTGCATCCCCAGTTGAAGGCAGATAAGTAAATATGGTAACTCAGTTCGTTTAGAACTGAATAGAATCAAAGCTCAACTATCACTCTCACCCGGGCTAAGGGTTAAGACAGATACCTCATGAATCAAAGCTCAATCTGCATTCTGCTACCTTGGTTGGAGGCAGATAAATAAACATGATAACTCAGTTTCTTAAGAACTGAATGGAATGAAAGGTCAGTTCACACATCCTCTCCATGATATCTCCCTAGAAACCTGTGATGAGTATGTTAATGTGTTTCAGGAGACAACTTGAAAATTAACTTTGGCCCACGGACATGCCCATTGAGAAAACAGGAACAAAGTTGCTGGGAACTGACATTCTCCCCTCTGCTCAAGCTCCTATCAGCTGATGACAGGAAGCCAATGTGACTCATCCAGTGTGCAAACGCACTGAATTAAAAATCGACTGTCCCTTTAAACCAAGGCACAGGAAGCTTCAGCCAATCCTCAATGAATTCATGCCCAAATTCCTGAAGTTTTTATGAATATGTATAACGCCCTCTCCAGAAGCTTACAAAACTGTATCCCACCTCCATTCAAGGAGTCAGATTTGGGTACTGTTCCCTGTCTCCTTGTTGCCGCTTTGCAATAAATAATTTTCTCTCCTCTCAATCACTCTATGTATAAATAGTTTTGGCCTGATTGTGGAAGGGATCCACGTTTGGTCTGACTTCACTCTCATCATGTTTAATGATCACTGTCTTCATTCTCTTATTCTCTTTTATAAACACTGCTTCCCCTATAAACACTGTTCTCCTAAGGTGTGGTGTGAGTTTTTCCCACCACAAGACTTGTATCACCTGGTTTCAAAGTGAGGTGGGTCTTTTCTTGCTCATTTGACATTTCCAAAGCATTCTTCCTTTCTGATTCATAAATATGGGACTAATAGCAGCATGTTGGTATAGTAATGAGAATAGAATGATTTAAAAAAAAAAAAAGAAAGAAAGAAAACCTCTTGATGCTGATAGACTCTTAACACTGAAGAGATGTTGGGCAGAATTACTGGAGCAAGGCTTTGAGAGAATGAGAAAGGGGACAGGACCAAGGGCATAAATATTGATTGTTGACTTTTATTGGGAGTAAAGAAGGCAAGAATTTAGTTCATACAGAGGAGAGGAAGTCAAAGTCTGAAGATTATATTATCACTAAGTTATGGATAGTGTGGGATTGGGGAGAGTTACAGTAATACTGGAGCTAAAATACTGAAAGAATGAGGTAGAGTTATCCAAATCTTGACAAGTGATTCAGATTAGGAAGATAGAGGTAGAATTTTCATGTCACATAAGATTCAAAACTAACTCTTTTTTCAGGACAAAGACAAATTTAGCAATTGATTACTGAAACTGCTTTTCATGAGGGTCATGAGAGCCCTCCACACTAAGATCAGTGGTCAATTTTCAATCCACATTTTGCTTGACCTCTCAGCTTTTCTACTTCTGTAAATATTTCCCACCCCAGAAACTCAAAGGGGGTCGCTGAGTCAGAATTGATTCTATGGCAGTGAGTTTTTTTGTTTGTTTGTTTGTTTATCAGCTTTTGAGAATTGATCTCTTCCTTCTGCTTGAAATTTTTTCTTTATTGGACTTTCAGGACATCTTATGTTATGTTTTTTTTTTTCTAATTCCTTGATCACTTCTTCTTATCCTTTGCTATTTCTCTTCATCTCTACATTCTCTCATATACTCAGTATCTGATTCAGTCTCAGACTTTAACTAACATCTATGATATTTGGATAGGTAATATGGAAGTCTGTATTCTTTAAAATACTGGATCCTCAATAATCACTCTTCTAAAGCTTTACGGCCCAGATGGCAGGCTTTCACATTATTGATTATCCTCCCAAGGTATGCCACCAAGTTTTTCTTCCTTAACACTACTTAGATTTTGATAATTTTTCCATTTCCCTTTTTCTTCAGAATATATGTCCTGCATTCCAATAAGAGGTTTTTGATGTAGCATCTCTACTGTCCTTTAAATGCTGAGTAAATTAAGGAACAAAGAGCCTTAGTAGACATTTCAGCCAGGATGCATTCCAGGCCTCTTTATTCTTCATCTAGTACTTATACCTGCACTATGATGAGGAAGCCTCAGGCCTCTGAAATCTTAGGTAATGCATAATTTATCTAATACATTAATACTTATTAGAATGAGATGAAAAGTTTGAGTCTGAATCGCTGTATTTGCATTATTATTCATGTTTATGGATTAAGCCATAGGAAATGACTTTCTTCACCATATAAGATCAGCTGGTGAAATGTTTTTAGGTAATTTTGACTTGTTTGGCTGTAAGCATCATTGTGGTTAGAATAGTGGAGAGTCTATGTATAATATTTTTGCTTTATATAAGTGAAAACATGATGCTGCCTTCATCACATATTCTAAGTCTCCAACTCATTTACCACAGATCCCCTCTGCATTAGTTTCCTGTGGTGGCTGTAACAAATTACCACACATTTGGTGGCTTGAAACAACATACACTTATTCTCTAAGAGTTCTGAAGGCCAGATGTTCAAAATCCATTCCACAGGCTGAGATCAAGGTGCTAGAATGCCCACATTCCCTCCAGAGGTTCTAGGGGACAATCTGTTCCATGACTCAGGTTCTGGTGTCCGTCAGCATTCCTTACATTTTGGTTATATAACTCCAATCTCTGCATCCATTGTCATATTGCCTCCTTCTCTTCTGTCTGTGTGAAATCTCCCCTGCATCCCTCTTATAAAGATACATGTGAACGTATCTGGGGCCAACCTGGATATTTAAGGATAATCTCCCCATCTCAGATGGTTAATTGTTCGTGTCATCTTGGTTAGGCTGTGGTACCCAGGTGTTTGATAAAAACAATAGATGTTTCAGTGAAGGTAATTTGTAGATGTGATGAATATTTATAATGAGTTGAATCCCAGTAAAGATTATCCTTAATACTATGGGTAGATCATCAATAAATTGAAGGAAACAAAATCTGAGGCTTAGCAGAGAAATGACTTCTGTCTCCAGACAGTAACACAAACATCATGCTGGAGTTTTCAGTCTGCCATCTGACCTAGAGATTTTGAAATTGCCAGTCATCACAGTCTTGTAAGCCAATTCCTTAAAATACATCTCCTATTGGTTCTGTTTCTCTGGAAAACTGTGACAAATATACCATCTCAAGTCATTTAATTAATCACATCGGTAAACCCATGTTATTACCATATAAAATAGTGCTGAAGAGCAAAGATGATTAAGATATGCCTCACCCAAGCCATGGTATTTTCAATTGCCTCACATGCATGTGAGAGCTGAACAGTGAAAATGGAAGACCTAAGAAGAATTGATCCTTTTGAAGGTGTTGGCGAAAATGCTGAAAGTACTGTGGACTGCTAAAAGAACTCACAAATCTATCCTGGAAGAAGTGCAGCCAGAATGTTCCTTGGAAGCGAGAATGGCCAAACTTCATCTCACCTACTTTGGTCATATTGTTAAAGGGACCATTCTCTGGAGAAGTATGTCATGCTGGGTAAAGAGGAGGGTCAGTGAAAGAAGGGAAGGCCCTCAAAAAGATAGATTGACATGGTGGCTACAGTAATGGGCTCAGGTATAGTAGGGAGTGTGAGGCTGGTGCAGGACCAGGCAGTGTTTCATTCTGTTGTACATAATGTTGCTATGGGTCAGAGACAATACAATGGAACATCACAGCAAAAATCAACAACCACATAAGGTAGTAATTCATAGGATCCAGGTATTAAAATATGTATATTTTGAGGGTCCATTATTCAGTTTACTGCACCCCTAATCTTTTATGACAAATTCCAATAATTTTCTGAAAATGTTATTACTCAATTGAAAAGAAAAAAAAATAACTTCATTATATCATCAGTAATTTATGCCAAAATTTAATATATTTTAAAATTTGATTTCTAAGTCTATAATTTATGTGTGCTTTGTTTTGCCTATGTAAAATCTAGATCATAGTTAATTAATGAGGAAAGAAAAAAATGAGAAAAATCTGGAATTTTCAAATATACATTGTTGTTTTTCTATTTTGCATGTGTGGATTTTTTCATAAGCTTCAAAGTAAATTTTAAAAAGCTTAATAAAAAATGACAAATACTATTACTCTATTTCAACTCTACAATCCTGTATGAAAAATACTTTTCACAGTATTTTCAATTCCATTATTACAATTTTTGCCACAAGAATGAAGTGTCAGATTTTTATTGCCTAATACATATTGGGAAATAGAATCATATGCCCTACCACCCAGACCTTTATCTGTATTCTGCATTTTGATTGGTTAACCTTTTTACTTCTTCTTATTATTTATAGCTTTACTGAAATAAGAGGAACAGGAGAAATGTCCAGCCAGTAAATATACAGAGTAACAGAAGGTCAAGCTCACAGTGGAGACTGCTAAATTTCACATAAGGTATGTTATATTCCAATGCCAAGACCTCATTCTCACGTAAAATTTGAAATAAGAAAGTAAAATAGCATAAATGAACCTATCCCACAATAAAAGAAACATGGCAAATTTAACCCAATCTACACCATAACACAGTCTCCTAGCCTTTCATTGAAAGATAACATGAGGTCACAAAGTCAGTTTTCATAATATCTCAAGTGATATAAACATATATGTGTATCTTAAGCCCTTTATAGTTATTTCAGATCTGTCATCTTTCTTGGGAGATAAAAAATCACAGACTGATTATGACTTTGTCTAGCTGTTTTCTGACAGAGGATGTGTTGATAGACTCTTGGCAAAACTACAGATTATGACTAGTAAAGAACTGTCCCCACAGTGTTTCCAAAGCTATAAATCTTTATGGAAGCAGACTGCTTATCTTTCTCCCACTGAGAAATTTGTGGGTTCAAACCACAGACCTTTTGATTAGCAGCTTAATGCCTTAACCATTGAGCCACAAGAACTCCACTGATTATTGATAGACACTTTAATGTTATGGAATGATTACTATGAGTTGGCATCACTTGTCAGTTGACCAGTATAAAGTTCTGTCAAACTCATCTGTCTTATTCTACTTCCAAAATGAACCCTAGTGACTGGGAGGACAAAGAAATGTTGATACAGCATTACTTGGATTACGTTATTCATAATAGAAGTTCCAGAAAAAATAAAATAAAAAGCAGACTTTCATTGCTGTCAAATTGGATCTGACTCATAATGACCCCTCCTTGAGTTCATGAGGCAGTATCACTATGAAAGTAGACTGCCTAATAAGATGTGGAATTTTTAAGAATGGAAATACTTCTTTGAAATGATAGAATACTTCAGAAGGTTTCTGTATATCTAATACAGATTTTGAATTCTATAGTTCCTTAAAATACACCAGCTATTTATTAAATTCTAATCCAAGAATAAATAACTATCAGTTGACAAGTGAGTGGAAGGAGCTGTTGTCTGATCCATGTTTCAGGGAATATAATCTATATTTTCTTTTGTTAATTTTTAATACTTTTAAGTGAGGCATAACTTATTTAACTATACCCCAAACTCTGACTGGCATTTAAAAGATGTAAAGCAATAAAAAATTCAGCAAAATAAAATTAATTTATATATTATTAGAAAAATTATATATGATGAATGAAAAAATATCTATATAAAACCATAAAGAAAGGAAAATTGAATTGGAAAAATAAGACAAAATAGATATGAGTTACTACATAAAATGTTGTTGTTGTTATTTTTATGTGCCATCGAGTCGAAAATGACTCATAGCAACCCCTTCTTGGATTTCTGAGGTGGTATCTCTATGGAAGTAAATTGCCCAACCTTCCTTCTGAGAAGTGGCTGGTGGGTTTGAACCACCAGCTTTCTGGTTAGCAGTCAAGTGCCTTAGGCACTACATTACCAGGCCTAAAGACATTTACAATAAATGGATAAAAGACTGAAGTCATCAAAGATTTCATATTACTTGGATCCACAATCAACACCAATAGAAGCATCAGTCAAGAAATCAGCTGTCTTGCACTGGGCATTGTTGTTGTTGTTGTGTGTCATGGAGTCATCTCTGACTCACAGCAACCTTATGTACATCAGAATGAAACACTGCCCAGTCCTGTGCCAGATTCATGATCCCTATTACATCTCAGCTCATCACTGCAGCCACCATGTCAGTCCATCTTGCACTGGGTACACCTGCTGCAAAAGACTTCTTTAAAGTACTGAAGAGAAAAGATATCTCTTTGAAGACTATAGTGCATCTAACCCAAGCCATGATATTTTCAATAGCCTCATATGCATGTGAAAATTGGACAATGCTTTTGAATTCTGCAAACAACACTGAAAGTACTGTGAACTGCCAGAAGAATGAACAAATCTGTCCTGGAAGAAGTGGAAGAAGTACAGCCAGAACACTTCTTGGAAGTGAGAATGGCCAGACTTTGTCTCATCTACTTTGGTCATGTTGTCAGAAGGGACTATATCCTGGAGAAGGATATTATGCTTGGTAAAGTGGAGGGCCAGCGAAAAAGGGGAAAACCCTCAACAAGGGAAATTGACACAGTGGCTGCAGCTATGGGCTCAGGCATAGCAAGAATTGTGAAGATGGCACACAATCAGGCAGTGTTTCATTCTGTTGTATTTAGGTTCCCTGTGAGTCAGAGCCGACTCAACAGTACCTAACAACAACAACAAAAGACCTTTACTGTTGCTTTAAGTGAGTTTAAAATTTGATTAAATGCTTCTTAGGAGCTAAGAGAAGAGGAAATCATAAAAAGGTATTGGAGCTGAATTATAAAACCTTTGTGATGTGTAGAACCCGTGTTCTGGGAATGACACCTAAAAGAAAATTCTTTCCCAGATTCTCTCAATTGAACAATGTCTTCAACAGCTACAGTCATACCTGTATCCATATATCCTTGTATGTAGGTCATACACTGCTCTGTTCCTAACTGCTTTATCTACACAAAATTATTTTGATACTTATATCCATTTACAAGATACATGATTATTTTTGATACGGACATGTTATGAGGTGCCAAGCATTTATCTAGCTTTACCAAGTTTATATAATTGGGAATTAGAAAAATCAAGATTTGAAACCAGAAATGTCGGACTCCAAACTTTTATCTTCTTTCACAACTAATCTGTACAATAAATAATGACTTCAATTTTATTGCACTGTTTCCTTGAAATAAGTATGGAATAAGGATGGTCACACCAAAACATAATTCATAAAGAGTTTTGAGAGTCGAGCGCAGGAGAGGAGACAAAATCAGGACCAGTTTCCCAATTGTCTATTTATATTTACATTTTGTTTTGTTTGGTTTGGTTTTAATCCAAAGGAATGGATCGCTACAAATATTTGGTTTGTTTTGTGTTTTGTTTCTTTTTCTGCTCCTCAAGCAAGTGTTGCTGGTTAAGAGAAAAAAATTTCCTAACAAGTATATGGAATAAGAATTGTTTATGCTGTCAGTTAAAATAAAGGCATATGCCTGAACTGTTAGCTGATACCAATCATGAAACTGAGAAAAAACTATGCAACTCAATGACAGTGGGTTTGGTTTCGTTTTTTTTTTTTTTTAACATCAGTGATATAGCCTCAAGAAAAGGCCAATCTTTTTTCAATGTAGGAAGAATAAACAATGCCTAGAAGTAAGCTTTTTCCTGTCCTAGTACCAGGGAAGTTGCCTTACCTACTTTTTTCATTTTTTTTTTTTTTTAATTGTGATTTGGGTACAATTTTACAATGCAGATTTGTTTTATGCTCAGCCTTTCATACACATTTTGTTTCACATAGATTATTGTCCACAATATAACAGCTCTCCTCCTACCTTTTCCATGTAGTTAGCCCTTCCCTGTGTCCTTCTTACCTATGCATTTTGCTTATCTGGCTTTCTCCCTGTGTAAATGCTGCCCTTCCTACCTTCCTAGGTTGACTGTTCTGAGGAGTGCATCTCCCAGTGTGGTTGTTCAGCTCATATGCCTATTTGTAGTTTGGCTGAGAGCTAAACCACAGGTGTGAGTCCAATTCCAGGCCTGAAGGATAACCTGGAACCATAGCCTTGGGGTTTCACCAATCTATATTAGACCAGTAATGTTGGCCTTTATTTTATTTTGAATTTTTTTTCCACATTTTTTTCCCACTCTATGCAGGATCTCTGGTAGTGTAGTGCCTAAGGCACTTGACTGCTAACCAGAAGTCTGGCGGTTCAAACCCACCAGCCACTCCTCAGGACGAACATTAGGCAATCTACTTCCATAGTGATACTCCCTTGTAAACCCAAGGGGGGGTCATTATGAGTCAGGTCCAACTCCACGGCACATAACAACAACGACATGCAGGATCTCTAATTTTGATCTCTTACCAAGTGTTTGTCATTGGTAGCCTGGCACCATGGACTTCTGGTCTCAGGGTCATGTGGGCTAAGATTCCTTGGACTTTTCCCATGTGTTGTTGAGTTTCTTCACTATTCTTTGCCCCAGACAAGGAGAGACCAATAGTTGCCTCTTAAATGGCCCCCTGTCAGCTTTCAAGACTCCAGTCCTTACTCACCAAAGTAGGATACAGCCCAATATTTTTGTGTACGATGCTGTGCCAATTGAGCTTGATGTCTCCCATGACCATGGTCCTGAGTGTACAGGCTCAGCGACTCACTCCCTCAAGGTTGTGTTGGTTGGGGCTAAGAAGTTACCCTACCTTTGTCCCTTGTTGGCTTTATAATGTCTATGGACATTTTTATAGCATATACAAATACCTATGTAGGAATACTATCTTCTGAAGTTATGTATGGTCATGGCTGTAGTCCTGTTTGCCTCCCATCCCTGATCTTCTTGGTTGTCTACTTATGTATCTATCCCTAGATTAGGCCTCACCTACTTTGATTTTCACCCCTGCTGCCTTCCTTCTCCATTGACAAGAGCTTTTATTTCCTTCTGAAAGTCTTATTTAAGATTGCTTATTTCTCACCAAGTGACCTTGTTCCAGGCTAGCTGTAGTCCTGGTTTCTCATTCATCTCTTGCTTACTAGATAATTCTCAGGTCCGCACTAATGAGAGGAAGGTTCTGACTTACCATATCCAACACCTCTCTCTGCTCCTTTGACTTACATGGATGGAATCTATTCAGTGCCTAATAGTAGACATTTCCTAATTCTAATAACTGAAGCACTCAAGCTATGTTCTCTACAAAAAAAAAAAAAAAAAAAAACCTCATAATGAGCCATTTAAACTGAGCAAGTTCATTTGAAGTTGTACTTTGTAATTAATGAGTATAAAATTGAATTTTGTGCAATTCACACTATCACTAAGTTAAGTTAATCTCCACACCCAAAGGAGTCATTTTAAGGAATGAACACAAATGATTATGCTATTAATAAGATCAACAAATAAGGGAATACATCTTTGCATACACACATTACAGTAGTTTATTTTTGTTTTCTTCCTAAATTTACATCATAGCTCAAATTTTATATAACTATATCTAATCGCAATCTGTTTTTAGCATTCCTTCTCTCCCTTCATATTTTTGATAACCCTTGGCCTTTTTAATAGCTATTCCTAGGCACTCCTCATTCTCGTTTTTTTTTCCCTAGCTGTGAAAGTCTCCTATTGCTCCAAACTTTTTTTGTCTTTCCTTCACCACCAAAACTTGCTTATCCTTGTTTCCATGCCATGAGGCTCAAAGTGGCAATAGAAGATAAAACCAAGTAAAATAAGTTATTTTTATGAGATAGTTGGGCAATTCATTGCATCTCCTAGGTGTACCTTTAGAAGATACTACTCATTAGGAATTTCAAATATTTGTATTTCATTAATACAAAAGGTAAGCAAAAGATATTTTGGGGATCACATTGCTTAAGTACTTTCTATACATGAAAGCTGATCTTATTCAAGGTACTTCTATTAGTTATAAAGAGTCTCTCAAGTCATGCTTAATTAAAAAAAAAAAAAAAAGAGAGAGAGAGAGAAAATTTGTGTGTGCATGTATAAACCAAAAAAAAAAAAAATCACTGTCATCCAGTCAATTATATATATGTAATGATTACTGTGAATTAACATATAAAGAAATGTATTAGTAACTTAAGATCATTTAAAATTTGTAGTCAGGTAAATCAAATCTTTATTCTCTTCAAAGATAATGGCTTGAACACATTATTTTCAGAAAGTGACTGATTCATAGACATACAGAATAATGATATTTTGGATCTTAAAACCCCTTAGAAATTAAAAGAAGAAAATGCATGATCCCAATACTCTTGAGCACAATAAAAAAGAAAAAAAAAATTAATGTAGTTATGTCCAAATTGCGTTTAAAGTCAGTAGGAGTTGACATGCTGAGCAAGGCCTGCAGTTTAAGATATTTGGATTTGAATTCTAATAAACAAATACTTAAAGTACACCCTTGCCAATATAATCACATTGGTTTATTACATGACAATTGCCCTCAAGCAAGCTAAGAGGACAAGACTAATAGACTTAGTTAAATCTTTAGTATTAATTAAATTTCATTTCAAGATTGATCACAAGGGAGCATATGGATATATCAAATTAATAAACTCAACAAAAAGTGAGGAATTTTGGGTGAAACTATCTCACTCTAGACTAAATCTCTCTGGAAAGGTGAGATGAATACTAGAGACATTTGGGATAAAGAAGAGGGAGAAACCCTGTGGGGAGAGAAGGTATTTAAGGTGCAAATGTCGTTACCAAGTAGAGTAGAACTGGAATGACAGTAGAAGAAAGTTACTTAAGTGACTGGGTAAAATCTATTGTAGATTAGACAGATTGGAGCAGCTTGGAATGCTAGGCTAAAGACAAAACTTTATTCTACTGATTGAATATATTCTCTGAAGCATTTTGAGAAAAAAAATGTGATATGATAAAAACGATGCCTTAAATTAATTTGCATAAGCAGAAGAAAGTATGTGGAGAAGACGACCAATCGCAAACCTATTTTTACAGTGGGGAATTGGAATTAATTTTAAAATATCAAGGTTGAAAGAGACAAAAGCACTAATAAGCATGTCTTCAATTAGGAGAAAGAATGAAGTGAGGACTAGTTTGGTCAAAAGGATCATGTGTTTAGTTTAATTTATCATATTATTAAAACATCCAAATGCAAATAGCTTATAGCCAGATGACATCATGGGGAAGGTTGTGTGAAAAATAGCCCGGTCTACAGTTATAAATTAAGTCAAACTATGTTTTGCTTCTTTTGTACATTATTTCCAGCTGATTTTCCTTCTGAATATCTCATCTGTAAATAATGGTAAAAAAAAAAAAAAAAAGGATCAAATAATCGGTTTATAATGAATATGCCACAACGTGCAAAACCCACAGACTACATTTAATTATCTCAGGTTATACGCAATTAAAATATGGAATTTTCTGTGTTATACGTATTAAGGGGTCAGGGTTAATGGACTGTATTTTAAATATTGGCCATTAGAAATTGCACTCTAATACATTTCTGTAATCCAAAATGTTACCATCTTTTAGTGAGAATTGACATCAGTGAGTTTTGATAATGAATTTAAAAATGGAAATTGCGATTTGAAAAAGCATTAAGAAAATAAAATATTTTGAGGAAATTGTCTTGTTCTACTATAATTTGTGGCCACTATGCTTTGTGACCATGGGCTTTTTGTCAGTTTTTCTATGGAACTTCCCCACAGAGTTTCCAATGTTATCAATGTTTATGAAAGCAGTCTACCACATCTTTCTTCTGTGGAGCAGCTGGTAGGTTTGAACTACTGACTTTTTTATTAGCAGCCACCACACCACTAGGGCTCTTTCTATAAGTTACTTAAGGGTAGCTTTTAGTTATGCCCATCACTGGTGTAAAAAAGAATCCTTGACTTCCAAATTAAAGAGTCTTTAAAATGGGTTGGTTCTATTAAAATCTAGGTATTATTTACCAGTCTAGTGAGTATTGACTAAGAGTATATTTTGAAGTCTCCCTATTTAATCACTGATCACTTTTATTGGCTATTATTATAGGCTTCTTTTCTATATTTTCCCATTACATATTTACTGTTCATTATATAATATTAACATCCTACACCCCAAACCAAACATATTGCCATCAAGTCGAGTCCGACTCATGGAAACCCTATAGGACAGAGTAGAATTGCCCCAAAGTGTTTCCAAGGCTATAGTTCTTTACAGAGGCAGACTGCCATGTCTTTCTTCCATGGAGTGGATGGTGAGTTCCAACCTCTGATTAGCTGCTGAGCACTGTGCTACCAGGGCTCCTTTCAAAACAGACAGATAACCTCAAACAAATAACATGGTTTCTATGTTCAGAACTAGAGTTTTCCAAGTATTTCTGCTCTACCTCTACTGCTACTACCTTTGACTAGTCTGCCATCACTTATATCTATTACTACCAGTTCCTAACTGTTCTCATTACCATTCCTTCTCTAACTCCCCTAACTTTTCTTTCAAAATGGCTACTTGACTGATATTTCCAAAATGCATTTCTAATGCTCTTTACTGGTATGAAATTCACTAAGGCTTCCTTTTATTTTCCAGGAAACAAAATGAGATTAAATGGAAACTTCTCGGCACAGTTTCAAATGCAATTTTATGGTTTAGTACTCTCATTTCTGCCACTCTGCAACATCCATACTGTGCTCCCTGAGCAAGAAACACTCTCCTGTCACATTCTGGTATAGCCTAGGGTGCTTCCTACAGTATCTTTTTTCCCAACCTTCAACACCATCCATCTCTACTTTGAAACACACACAGATGCTACATCATTACAGTTATATACCTCTATCATTGTTCAGTGAATACTTTCTCCAGAACGAGCTGCTTTACCCCTCCAAGATGAGCTGGGTGCTCACATATCTACTTCCCTGAACTACGTCCTGACTTTGATCGCAACTCCTACCACACTGAACTCAAATTATCCTTTAATGTTTGTATGTCTTCTTCCAACCTGTGGGTAATTCGAAGTCAGGAATTTAATCATTCCTTTCTATGTCCCCATGTCTAAAACTATGTACTTAAGTATCCAAGAAAGGTTAAATGCTTAAATATATGACAGATAAAATAAAATAAGAATAATCCAAGGATAGATCATTTTCTTTATGTGCATTCAGTATACTCAAAACTTCCCATTTTGACACTCTAAGAAAGTGTGATTTGTGCATATGTATTTTATTTTTTCCTGGAAAGAATGTAAATATTATTTGAATTTTTTTTATAATATGCTAGATCCATCTTCAAAGAAAAAGAGAGTTGGAATTAAATGGGTTATAATGCAATTCATAAACTAGGGTGCTCTGTTGCTGGTGATTTCCATTTGGATATGAACTTGCTTATGAAACTCTTTCTCTTCTTTTCTACCCACAGTAAGACAGATAAAGAGTTTTAGTCGTTTCACCAAAAACATTATCCCATTCAGGCTATCACAAAGCTAGTACCAGCTCACACTTCCTAAAAACCAAGCAAGTTTACCCACTAAAGCCTTTAGTTACAACTATATTGATAAATGAAGATAAATTGAAATCCCCACCAGAGCTGCCCAACAAAAAAAGTAATCTCTTTTATACTACAACGTATCTCCAAATGATCTATGTAGATATTTTTTTAAAAAGTATAATCATAATTGTTTATTCTAGAAAACGTTGTTTTTGTTGTTATGTGCCATCAAGTCAGACCCAACTCATAGCGACCCTTCCTTGGGTTTCCAAGGCAGTATCACTACGGAAGTAGTTGCCCAACCTTCTTTTCAAGGAGTGGGTTTGAACTACCAGCCTTCTGGTTTGTAGTCAAGTGCCTTAGGCATACGCTACCAGAGCTCCTTTCTAGAAAACAGCAACATTTAATTTCTTGTTTTCAAAGAAGATACTGTAATTGCCTGAGAAAGTTATATCAAATGAAGATTACTAGACAGACATATTACCCCAGAGTTCAAGTGTTGAGTCAGGAAGTTACCCTATAAAAACATCAGTGAAGAACAGGACAAAACCCAGACTGGACAACATACCAGAAACCTAGCCAGGTAAATACAATACCAGACATCTGAGCTATTTAGAAAATCAAGAGCATTTTTGTCTCTCTAGAAGTTTCATTGAGATAGAAACCTCTAGCAAAGAATTACTTCTTCTCGTTAAAAATAGAGTTTCCATTTAAAACCTCATATCTTAAATTGCTTTAATTCCTGGATGAGCAAAGAGCCTGCAGCATGCTGATATTTCCCTATTCAATTCGGAATAGAGATAATTCTCAAGTAATTACGTTAATGTAAAGGAAGAGACAAAGATAACCCAGGATGGCATTTTAAAAAAAAACGTTACTTATGTTCACATTTGAAATAAACATACAGATTTAAATCCTTGTGAAAATTACATTGCAGAGAACTGAGAAGTTGTTCTACTCCATTTATCAATTAACTCCAGATATGGGGAAGACACTCCCTTTTCATCCTTTGTGAGATTAGTGTAAGAGTTATTATGTCATATCTACAGGAAAACTATCTAAAATGCAACATAAAATAAGATGAATTTGAATGGTTCCAAAAGAAAGTATTATACAAAATGAGTGCTCTACAATCCAAAATTTGGAAACAAATTGTTAATAATTGCCTATATAAAATTTAGGCGCTGTGTGCTAATCAGGTGATCAAAGACAAAATAAATGACATTAATGCATATGTAAAATTTAGATAGCAAGACTGGGATAAACACAGTGGACAAAATGGAAAGAGTTGGTCACAGGCTGATTTGCTATCACTGTTAAAATGATCAAAAATAAATCTATTAAAATTCTATGTGAAATATTATGATTGTGAATAAATAGTGTCAACATGATAAAATAGTAGGGTAAATTTAAATAATCATATTAACCTTTTAATGCATTTAAGCAATAGAAGAGTTCCAAAAATTGAGGTGTAACTTTTAAAAAGTTATTGCATATGTAAAAATACTTACTGTTAGTTCCTTGCAGGAAAAATCTAAATCCACAACAAGAGCTTGAAGTTATTGCCTGTTAAAAAATCACAAAAACATGTGTATATTAATTTAAAACATAATAAACTTTAAACTGTAATAGCTAATAAGCTCCTTTAAGGTTCATAAATAAGAAATATTATAACTGTAATATCCTGATTTTAGTTTATTTCATGAGCTAACAACTACAAAAGGCAAGTAGGAATTATTTCTCAATGCATGCTATAAGTTAAAAATAATACTGAGAAAGAAAAAGTAAATTTCAATTACAGAGAAAACAAAACAGATCCAAGTTGGGGCAAAGGATGCATTCATTTTCTCCCCATAAAGTTTTTAGTTAATGTGATCACTGGTTTCTATCCAGTGAATAGGAATAGTTTGAATTTCATTCTGTTAAAAGACGTAAGTTTAATAGTCACTCAAAATTTTCTTTGATTGAACAAATCTTTCTTAATCCATCAAACAAATTTGAAAATAACAGTAGAGAAAAGTCCTAAATGAATTAGAGAAACACCCTACTTCTGAACTATTAGAGATTATATGATGGCAATACACAAGGTCAAGTACTCTATTTCATTCAATACTTGATCAATTTAGTGAAGAACAATCAAATAAATCATTTATCGTTTGCTTGATGTTGACTAGGATTTGAATATTCAACCCAAAATAGACAACTTAAATAATTATCTAAATCACTCAGGCCAAAAGACCAATTTACAAGAATTACCCAGATCACTGGGGCAAATATTATTGGAAGAGTCTTTTTCTTGAATTATTCCTTAAATGCTAATTTTACTTTTCATGGTTGGATGTTACCAAATGCAGGAAGAAACAACATGATTTGAATTAGACATATGCAAGCACAAATAATGCATCTGAACACCTGAAAATATATTTTAACAAAAGAACATCTTACTCTTAAAGAGAGAGCATTTTTATTTCTCTGAAGTTATCTAAAAATATGCTTTAATTTTATTGAAACTTGACTCAGACTTAAGTATTTGTTTTGGTGACCTAGTGCCGCTCTGACAGGAATATACCACAAATGGGATGGCTTTAACAAACAGGAGTTTATTCTCTCACAGTTTGGAGGCTTTAAGTCCAAGTTCAAAGTATTTCCTGCTTTATATATTAGAAGTACCATTTAACACATAATTGGGAACATGCTATTTTGTTTAACAAGCTTCCTCTTTTCCAAATAATCACAATTTTCTGACATAAATACAACCTAACATGTTTCCATATATACTTCCTAACTATGATAAGATTATTTAAAAAAATGATTCAACTAGGATTTGAAATGAGAAAATAATATTTTTAAGGAAAAAATATATTAAAATTTTCTATAATAAACTTAGCAAATGATTTTCCATTACATAGGCCAAAGCAATTATTTTAGAGTAAATATATGTTGTAGCTTACGAAAGAGAACAAGATAAATAATAACTTAGATGATTTACCCTGAAACTTCTTATTCAAAAAGATATTTAATCACAATCAATCTGAGGTTAAATTTTTAAAACTTGGATAAAATAATTAATAGCCAGTGATTTCCTGCACCTTGAACAGTTTCTAGGAAGTGTCCGAATCTTGACACTATTTCCTATAAATCACAAAATTTATTTTCATTATTGTAGGGCAAATATTTAAAATGAATTATGAAGTTTGATTTTTAAATTAGTTTTCCATTTTTATAATACATGCAGATAAAGCATATTTTTTACTGTATGTAAAAGTGAAATAATTTTAAATCAAACTTTTTAAGATTAAAAAATGCATTACTCTATGCAAAAATAATCTTCCAATGTTATTGTCATTACAGAGATACATATATACTACTCACTGCCGTCAAATTGGATCCTACTCATAGCGACCCTTCCTTGGGTTTCCAAGGCGGTATCACTACAGAAGTAGATTGCCTAATCATCCTTCTGAGGAGTGGCTGGTGGATTTGAACTGCCAGCCTTCTGGTTAGCAGTCAAATGCCTTAGGCACTACACTACCAGAGCTCTTACATATAAACTAGATGTATATAATCTTTATTATACAGATTATTTATTATTAGATAGACACATTCAAAATGTAGAGCTATGATAATCTTTCTTTTGGAAAACAATAGAGACATAGTTTTAGATAATTTTTCGTTTCCTGGCTTTGCTTGTTACATCTTAGTTTTTTAATACTATTTTTTTCATCATTCTGCTCAAAGGAAATACTCTAGTAACATGCTCTGTCTTCCACTGGAGACACAAGGTGTTAAATAAGTCCAAATCATCTTGCTAGAGATATTTGAAGGTTGATAAGGCAATTAAATAAGAGGCAACATACAATTCCTCACTTTTAGATTTGTTGTTGTTGTTATGTGCCATGGAGTTGGACCCGACTCACAGCGACTCCTCCTCGGGTTTCCGAGGCAGTATCATTATGGAAGTAGATTGCCCAACCTTCCTTCTGAGGAGTGGTTGAGGGTTTGAACCACCAGCCTTCTGGTTAGCAGTCAAGTGCCTTAGGCACTCTACCACCAGAGCTCCCCTTTTAGATTTAGGTTACACATAAGGTGGTTAAAGGAAAATTAATCATATGATAAAGCACCCAAATTCAAGTTCTTCAACATTCCTCAACTTCTATTTTTTCTCTGTATTATTTTTCTTCTTGTCAAATGCCATTACTTTGTGTTTCTCCAAATGCCCATCTCCTTAAAAAAAAAAAATCCTACCAGGGCATATTCTACCTGACAGCATGGTGTTCAGCTATTGCTGAGATATTTGAGGTTTCAGAAATCTTTATTTAAATAAAATATTATTTGGAAATTGCTGTCAATGAAGTTAGAAATGGGGAGCCCACAGTCCTGCTGTTTCTTCTCCCTAGGTTCCCTCCTGTCTTGTGGTACAGAAGCCTTCACTGTGAATCATGTAGATTTCCAGGAGCAAAGTTTAAGATCCATTTCTCCATTTCATTTTCTTTTCTTTTGTTTTAAAGAAATAATGAGAGAAGAAAATGGGAAAGTTCTAACTTTTCTGGGAAAGAAAAGGAACAAGTAAATGAATAAATAATCTATAGGATGTAAGTAAGAATAAAAGAAATGAAGGAAAGAAGGAAGAAAAACAGAAAGAATAAAAGAAAGATGTGCATTTTAGGTAATTTTTTTTTTTTTTTTTTTTTTGCAATGTATGTGCCAAAATATTAGGAAACTATTGAGAAATATGAGGAGCTCTGGTGGCATAGTGCCTAAGGCATTTCACTGCTAACCAGAAGGCTGGAGGTTCAAATCCACCAGACACTCCTCAGAAGGAAGATTAAGCATTATACTTACATAGAGATACTGCCTCAGAAACCCAAGAATGGGTCACTACGAGTCTAGTTGACTTGACAGCAGTCTTTTTTTTTTTTTTTTTTTGGTATTGAGAAATACAGCCCTGAGTCAAAAGTTCTTAAAAGAAATGGCACAAATAAACAAAATTTTACAAACAACTCCCAAAGACATTATAACATTTAAATATCTGATTTTCTGATATTTAGGTAATTTACAACATGATCTACATGATTCACTCTGAGAAAGATTTTTAAGGTAGTTATTTTCCAAGGACAAAAATAAAATACTTGGAAACTGAATAACATCCTGTTTAAAAATTACTAGGTAATTTTTAATCAGGGTGCTATAATAAAAAGTGCAATTAAAAAAATCACTTGAATTAAACGACAATGTAAACACGGTATACTGAAATATCAGAAGCAATGCTCAGAAGGCAATTTATAGCAATAAATGCAGTCCTCAAAAAAGAAGAACCAAAATCAATACCTTAACAAAACATTCCCAACAATTAGAAAAAGTACAGGGGGAAAAATAAGAAAACCTACAATCAATTAAGGAAATGAAAAAGGAAACAATAAAAATTTGCACCAAAATTAATGAAACAGAAAGAATCAAAAGAGAGTGAAAGTTGGGTCTTTGAAAAGATTAATAAAATTACAAACTGGCAAATCTAACAAAGGAAAAGAAGGAGAGATGTGAGTGAGTAACATGAATAAGAAATTAAGTGGGTGACGTTATAACAGAACAATTGAAATAAAAGAGATAAAAACAGAAAATTTTGAAGAACTGTACTCTAACAAATTGGAAACCTTTAAGAAATGGACACATTTTTAAAAATACACAACTTACCTAAATTAGTACAGTCATATAGAAAATTGGATCAGACCCATAACAAAAGAAGAAGTTGAACAGGTCATTAAACAAACAAAAAAGTCTTGGCCCAGATGGATTCACTGGTGTATTCTGTCAAACACTCAGAGAAAAGCTGACATCAATTCTATTCAAACTATTCCAGGACATAGAAAAGGAAGGACCATTCTTGAATGCATTCTATGAAGTGAGCACACTGTGATACCAAAGCCAGTCAAAGATACCACCAAAAACAAATAAACAAAATTATAGACCTATATCTCTCATGAACATAGATTTAAAAATTCTCAACAAATTCCTAGCCAATAGAATTCAACAACATACACACACACACACACACACACACATCACGACCAACTGGGTTGCATACCATGTATGCAAAGATCATGCATTAGAAAAATTATCAACATAATCTACCATATAAATGAAACAAAGGAAAAGAAACACATAATCTTATTAATTGATGTAAAAAAAAGTTTGTTGACAAAAATCCAACACCCATTCCTAATAAAAATACTCAATAATATAAGAACAGAAGGGAATTCCACAACATATCTATGACCATATACATAAAACAAGTGGTCAACATTAGTCTCAATGGAGAGAGGCTGAAAGCATCCCCTTTATGAATGGGAACCAGACAAGGATGTCCATTATCTTCATTCCTATTCAATATTACATTGGAAGTGCTAGCCAGAGCAATAAGGCAAGAAAGGGGAATAAAAGACATTCAAATTGGCAAACTGGCAGATGATATGATCTTTTGCATAGAAAATCCCAGAGACTCAACAAGAAAACTACTGGATTAACAGAAAGATTCAGCAAAGTGGCAAGATAAAAGATCAAAATACAAAAAATCAGTCAGTTCTTTTACAATAACAAAGACAACTCTGAAAAGGAAATAAAAAACAATAACATTATCAATCACCACCCCAAAGATGAAATATTTATAAATAAATCTAACCACAGGAACAAAAGACCTAGACAGAGAAAGCTATAAAACACTACTACAACAAACCAAAAGCAACTTATATGAATGAAAGAATATGCCATGCTTATGGATAGGAAGACAATATTGTGAAAATATCAATGCTACCCAAAGCTATCTACAGATATAATGCATTCCCAATCCAGATTCCATCATCGTTCTTTACAGAGAGGGAAAAACTGATAACCAACTTTACATGGAAAGGAAATAGACCTTGGATAGCAAAGCACTACTAAAGAAGAACAGTCAGATGCTTCACACACTTGATTGTAAAACCTACTACACAGCCATGGTAGTAAGAAACAGCCTGGTAGTCATGCAATGACAAGTACATAGTCCAATGGAAGAGAATTAAGAATCGACAAATAAATCCATCCACATATAGATAGCTAATCTTTGACAAAGAGCCAAAATTCATTAACTGAGTAAGAGATAATTATTTTCAAAATTGTGCTGGCAAAACTGGATACCTATTTGGAGAAAAATGAAACAGGATCCATACTTCACACTACATAGAGAACTAACTCAAGATGGATCAGAGGCTTAAATATAAAACCTGAAACTACAAAGATTATCAAGGATAAATAGGGACAAACTTCAAGGCCCTAATACATGGCATTAATACACTATCAAACAGAACTAAAAATGCACAAGCAGCAGAAGACAAACTAGATGACTGGGCCCTCCTAAAAATTAAACACTTGTACATACCAAAAGATTTCACCAAAAGAGTAAAAAGAGAACCCACAGATTGGGAAAAAATTTTAGGTATGACATATCAGACAAGGGACTAATCTCAAAAATTTCAACACCTCAAAATCAAAAAGACTAGCAATCAAATTTAAAAAATGGGCACAGGACATTAACAGACACTTACCAAAGAAAACATTACAGCGCCCAACAAACACATGAAGAAATGTTCATGATCATTAGCCATTAAAACCCTAAACCAAACCATTTCCATTCAGTCAATTCTGACTCTTAGCTACCCTTTAGGGCAGAGTAGAAGTACCCCATAGTGTTTTCAAGGTTGTAAATCTTTACAGAAGCAAACTGCCTCATCTTTCTCATGTGGAGTAGCTAGCTGGTGGGTTCAAACCACTGAACTTTTTCTTAGAAGCTGAATACTTTAACTACTGTGCAACCAGAGATCCTCATTAGCCATTAGAGAGAAACAAACCAGAACAACAATGAGATACCATTTCACCACAGCATCAATTTAAAAAAAAAAAAAAAAAACCTTACTGCCATTGAGTTGATTGCCATTGAGTTGATTCCAACTCATAGTGACTCCTATTGGGTTTCTGAGGCTGTAAATCTTTATGGAAGTAGATTGCCCCATCTTCCTTCCATGGACCAGTTGGTGGGTTTGAAGGTCTGACCTTCTGGTAAGCAGCCAAATATATTATACAGTATGCCACCAGAGTATTAATAACAAAACTCAAAAAAACAAACACTGGTGAGGGCGTGAAGAGACTGGAACCCTGATACACTACTGATAGGACTGTAAAATGGTACAACCACAGTGGAAAATGGTATGACTTTTCTTTAAAAGTTAGAAATGGAAATACTACATGATCCACAAATATCACTACTAAGAGTATATCCTTCAGATACAAGAGCTGTGACATGAATAGATGTGCACACCTATGTTCCTTACAGGAAAAAGATGGAATACCAAAATGCTCACCAATGAATGAATGGATAAACAAACTATGGTATGTACACACACTGGAATACTATAAAATATTAATGAATAATGATGAATCTATGAAACACCTCATAATGTTGATGAACCTGGAGAATTTTATGCTGAGTGAAATTAGTCAATCAAAATGAAAAATATTGTATAAGACTATTATTATAAAAAATCAAGAAAGCTTTCCACACAGAAAGCAACATTCTTTCATAGATACCAGAGGTGGGAGGAGAAGGGAAGGTAATCCTAACTAGAGAGTAGATACATAATAATTTGGGTGAGGGGAAGACAATATACAATAAGAAGGAGATCAGCAGACACACAAAAATACCCAGATTCATTCCTAAGTAATCCAAGTCCTCTGGTTGTTGTTGTTAGGTGCCGTGGAGTCGGACCCGACTCATAGCGACCCCTCCTTGGGTTTCCGAGGCAGTATCACTACGGAAGTAGATTGCCCCATCTTCCTTCTGAGGAGTGGCTGGTGGGTTTGAAAGGCCAGCTTTCTTGTTAGCAGTCAAGTGTCTTAGCCACTATGCTACCAGAGCTCCCAAGTCCTCTGGAGTTCTTATATTATGCTAATTGACTTTAACATCTTAAATGATACATCATAAAATTATACAGGCTGATCTAAGTGTAGGAATTGATTTATAATGTACAATTCTATTCCCTAAAGTGTGATTGTAGTCCCAGAAACAGTCACAACCCTTTGGCAGGCTCTTTATTGTTAAAACAACTAATATCTAATTAAATTTGAGGGAAATAATAATAAAGAAGAAAAGAAAAAAGAAAAACACTCATATTCAAGTAGTTGCTTTAGGGCTCACACTTGAAAGCCTGGATAGTTTGCATGAGAATTTTGGCTTACTCCGATTTTAATTCTCTCCTTTAGAATGTTTGGAAGCTCAACACCAGACTCTGGCTTCCTGCTTGCCAAAAGACATGCTGGTTTCTTGGTATGGTTTTCTAGCTCTTTTGCTATTAGTGCATAATTTGACAGTATGCTACCACGGTAACAGAATTCATTAAGGGCTTTCAGTTTTGTTCTGCCAACGAGGAATTTTGGCTGCATGTAGTGCTGGCCTCTGATGATTGATCCATAATATTTGTCTTATAAAGCCTTGTCATCTCATAGCATGACTGATGCTACAAAATAATCCATAATGATCAAGGTTCTCCCAGCATGAGCTACTCCCTTAAGGTAAGTTAGGCACTACTGGAAACCATATTAACTTCTTTATCATCAAACTTGGGTGCTTAAAATAGACTGCATGAATGTGGAAACATTATGCAGCCCCATCTTGCAGCACTGGGGTTGAAGAATGGATTAGAAATGTAACGTCTACCATTCATTCTTTACAATATCCTATAATGGAAAGAAAATCTTCCAAATTTTGACAATTTTCTTTGCAAAGTCATTTTCAGAGTGTAGGGTTACTGGAATTATGTGGTTGATACAGTAAAGAAAACAAAAAAGTCATAATATTTTTAACTACTATTTTCCCATATGACTTCAGTAAAAAATCACATACCTTCAGGTATTTTTAAATGCTACATAATTGCACTTTGAGCACTTATTCTGACTTTACCTTGGATTTTTAATCACTCTTTATTGTGGTGCTCAAAAGTGAAAGTTAAAATCCTGTGAAATATTTGTAAATCCATAGAGACATATGATAATGAAGTCAAAGTCATCAATTGGATCAATGACTTTGGGAATGATTGGCTCTAGAAGGAAGAACTAAACTACCCTGACATTATTTTCCTATACCCGTGTAAGAGGTACTAGTGGGAGAATAAGAATGGACCAGAGAAAAGGCAGCACCAATACTATAAAATAAATCATAGCTTGATATAGTATTATATTTGATATTGTATAGTATTATAGTATTAAATAAGCAGCAAAAATAAGGATAATATTTGTCTAAGGCAGTGGTTCTCAATGCATGACAATTTTGTTTTCCCTCCAAGAGTTAGTTGGAAACATCCAGAGACATTTCTAATTATCATAACGGGGAGGGGATGGTCAGTTGTTGACTGTCATCCAAAGGACAGAGGCTAGAGATGCTGCTTAACATCTTGTGCACAGGAAAAGTCTTCCATCCACCTCCCATCTACACACACAAAAAATTATGTGGTCCAAAATGGCAGTAGTGTTGGGGTTTAAGGAAGGTCCACAAAGAAGAGAAAGGAATGAGCTATATTTTTGTCTACAGTTCACTTAATCTGATTTATAGGGTGAAATAAACGAACTACAAGGAGAGATGGCCATATATCTTGAGGAGGCCACTATCTCAGGGATTCAAGAGAGAAGAATCCATTGTTTCCCTCCAGCAGATGTGAAGGGTGGGGGTGGGGGAAAAAGACCTGCTAAGACAGCCACTACATTTTGCATAGGATGGATAAGTGACTCTTCAAAAGGGCAAGATGCAAAGAGGGGTCTCACAAGATGACTGTCCTAGATGGCAGCTGAGAAAGACAGTGAGTTTGTGGCTCTTTGTCCTCTATTTACTCCAGGTCATTTCTCAACATCCTTTTTTCCCCTGTAATTTACTATTTTAGTTATCTAATGCTAGCTTTTATAATTTTTTGCTGACATTTATAATACCAATGATTGTGAAGATAACTCAGGACTAGGCCACATTTCATTTTGTTTTACACTGAGCCACCAGGAATAGGAGCAGACTCAATGAACAACTTCTTTCAAAAACCTCTTTTTCTAATGAAACACAGTACCTTAGGATAATTTTTCAGCACCTTATTAAGGTTAAGTTTCATAAAGGAGAAAAAAAATCTTTCAGTCTTCTAATTTAAAAACAAACAAACAAGCAAATAAATTAAAAGTTCAATACCTGTTAATGCCATTATATTAGTGAGGTCATTTTAGAATTCCTAGAACTAAAACAAATGAGGTACCAAAGGTCAGTGATTTTTGCTACAGTCATTCTTATTCCCCAGGGTGACAGGATGAATAGAAGTCAGTCATTGATTACAGAACTCTGGAATAAGACTCAGTTTGATTTCATGTTCTCTACAAACTTAGGTAAAATAATCTCTAGAATCCTCAGGTTACTCATCACCATAATATAGATATGATACTGTTCCTTACTCATAAAGTTGTACAACTTAAATGAGAAAATATGAGTAAACTTCGAACTGAAACTGTCAGAGTCAGTGTTTGATAAATATAATTATTATTTTTACCAAAATTTTGTAAACTATTTATTGTGGTTTAGGTGAAAGTTTATAGAGCAAATTAGGTTTCTGTTTAACAATTTTTATATAGATTGTTGCATGACATTGGTTATAATTTTCACATTGTGTCAACATTCTCATTGTTTCCATTGTTTGTTCTGTTTCCATTTATGTAGCTTCCCTGTGCCTCCTTGCCTTCACATCTTTGCTTTAGGGTAAATGTTGACCATTTCCTCTTGATAGTTGATTGTTTAAGGAGCAAATTCTTCACAATGTATTGTTGTTTTAGAAGCTAATCTGTTATTTGGCTGAAATGTGACCTTTGACAGTAGCTTCAGTTCCAAGTCAAAAGAGCATATTGGGGTGATACTTTTGGACATTCCTTTAGTCTCTATCAGTCCAGTAATTCTGCCCTTTTTCAGCACTTTGAGTTTTGTTCTACATTTTACTTCTGTTCTATCTGGGTCAGAACAATCAGTAGTGGTAGCTAGGTACCATCTAGTTCTTGTCTCAGGTGAGAAGACACCGTGTGCTTACTAGTCTTGTGGATTAGTTTCTTTCCCGAGTCTTTCATTTCCTTAATTTCTTTTTGCTCTATATGAGAAGAGATCAATAGTTGTATCTTAGTTGGCCACTCACAAGCTTTTAAGACCTCAGATGCTACTCACCAAACTAGGATGTACATTATCTTTATGAACTGTACCAATTGACTAAGTTCCTGGAGACTATGGTCTCAACTCTTTAACCTAGTAAAGTAATCTTATGAAGTGTTTGGATATGCCTAGGATGTCTCTGCAATTGTGCCCCCTATGTGTTTTGTTTTATTATATATATGAATATATATAACTACATATGCATGTACTCACACATATTTTTCTACACACATATCACATACTCATTTACTTTTGTAAAATACATCTTTTTATTGTTATTAGTATTGCAAAATTGTACATGTTATAACATTTACCATAACTGTCCTTTATCCTGGCATACCTCTCAGTGTCTTCACTTTCCCCATATTGTTTATTGCCTTTCCCATCACTGGAAACAAATGTCTACTATCTACCATCACTTTTACCAATCAAAGAACAGTTTTCTGTGTATATACCTATTATTGACTTTTTATAAAAGTAAACCCTGATAATATTTGTCCTTTTGTGATTGATTGATTTCACTCAGTCACTTACTTCATTCCATGACATCCTTGTCATGTTTCATAGACTCATTATTCTTTAGAGTTGGGCAGCATTCTATTGTATATATACCACAATTTGTTTATGCATTTATCCACTGATGAGTATTTAGTTTGTTCCCATCTTTTTGTTATTGTGAATAATGCTGTAATGATCATGGGTGTGCATCGTGTCTATTTGTAACACTGCCGTTATATCATTAGGATACATACCTAGCAGTGGGATTGGTGGATCATGGGGTACTTATATTTCTAGATTTTTGAGAAAGTGCCATACCATTTTCCATAGTGGTTGCACCATTTTAAGGTCCCACTTGCCATGTATAAGCATTCCAATCTCCCAGTATTTGTGGTATTTATTTATTTATTAAATCAGTCTCATTACTGCAAGAGTGAGATAGTATCTCACTGTAGCTTTGATTTGTATATTTCTAATGGCTAATGGGGAGTTCTGGTGGTGTAGTACTTAAGGATTTGACTGCTAACCAGAAGGGTGCCTGTTCAAACCCACTAGCTATTCCCTGGAACAAAGAATGGGTAAATGTCTTCTGTAGAGATACACCACAGAACGATGGGTCACCATGAGTCAGATCTACTCAATGGCAATGAGGAATGGCTAATGAAGGAATTTTCATAATTTGTGGTTAAAGAGCTCAGCTGCTAACTGACAGGTAGTAGTTCGAAGCCATTAGTTGCTCCATGGGAGAAAGATGTGTCAGTCTGCTTCTGTAAAGATTTAGAGCCTTGGAAAGCCTATGAGACAATTCTACTCTGCGAGTTGGAATAAACTTAACAGCAGTGGGTTTTGGAATGGCTAATGATTGTCATCATCTCTTCCTGTGTTTGTTAGCCAAATGAACGTTCTTTTTGGTGGAGTTTCTGTTCATGTCCTTTGCCTATTTTTTTTAATTGAATTGTTTGTCTTTTCATTGTTGAGTTGTATAAATTTTTCTACATATTTTAGAGATAAGACCCT
The DNA here is from genome assembly GCF_000298275.1 of Orycteropus afer afer. NCBI lineage: Eukaryota > Metazoa > Chordata > Mammalia > Tubulidentata > Orycteropodidae > Orycteropus > Orycteropus afer. The sequence continues at coordinate 6,876,499 of NW_006921660.1, forward strand.
TGTCAGATATACTCATGCCAAAGATTTTTTCCCAGTATGTAGGTTCTCTTTTTACTCTTATGGTAAAGTCTTTGATGGGAGCTCTGGTGACATAGTGCCCAAGGCACTTGACTGCTAATCAGAAGGTTGTTGGTTCAAACCTACCAGACACTCCTCAGAAGGAAGGTTGGGGAATCTACTTCTGTAGAGATAACACCTCAGAAACCCAAGGAGGGATCACTGTGAGTCAGAGACCACTTGATGGCACATAACAACAACAACAAAATCTTTGATGAGTATAAGTATTTAACTCTTTAGGGGTTCCCAGTTATCTAATGTATATTCCATTGCCTGCTTATTTTCAATTGTGTTTGATATTGGTAGTACATTTTTATAGAAAATTAGGGCCCCTAGATTAGTTCCTATGGTATTTTCCAGGAACTTTATGTTAGCTTTAACATCTAAGTCTTTGGTACATTTTGAGTCAATTTTTTTGTTTGGTGTGAGGTATATATCCCATTTCATTTTCATGCAGGTGAATATCCAGTTTTGCTGGCACCATTTAAGGAGACTATTTCTTCTCCATTGAACAGACTTTGACAATTTGTAAAAGATCAGATGCCAAGAGTTGCATGAATTTACTTCCAGGTTATTTAACTGATATTCCATTGGTCTATAGGTTAAGGAGCTCTGGTGGTGTACTCCCTAAGGCATTTGACCACTAACCAGAATGTTGGCAGTTCAAACCCACCAGCCACTCTGCAGAAGGAAGACTAGGCAATCTACTTCCATAAAGACTTATCCATGGGATATTTATGAGTCAGAATCTACTCAATGGCAGTGAATTTGGTCTGTGGGTTTGTCTGTTTCTTCCCCAAAACAACATAAATGGCAGCTGTACACATGACCTTCACCAGATAGAATGCACAGGAATCTGATTGACTACATATGTGGAAAGAGACAATGGAGAAGTTCAATATCTTCAGCCAAAACAAGGCCAAGAGCTGGCTGTGGAACAGATCATCAACTTCTCATTTGCAAGTTCAAGTTGAAGCTGAAGACCATTAAAACAAATCCACAAGAGCCAAAATATGACCTTGTTTATATCCCTCCTAAATTTACATATGAAGAATAGATTTGACACATTGAACACCAATGATGGAAAACAAGAGGAATTGTGGGATGACATTAATATTATCATCAATGAAGAAAACAATATGTCATTAAAAAGACAAGAAAAGAAGAAAATACCAAAATGAATGTCAGAAGAGACTGTGAAACTTGCTCTTGATTGGCGAGTAGCTAAAGAAAATGGAATAAATGACAAGATGAAAGAGCTGAACGGAAGATTTCAAAGAGGACCTTGAGAAGATAGCGTTAATTATTATAGTGACATATGAAAAGACCTGGAGTTAGAAAACCAAAAGGTAAGAATATGCTTGGCATTTCTCAAGCTGAAAGAACTGAAGAAAAATCTCAAACTTTGAGTTGCAATACTGAAAGATTCTATGGGAAAAATATTGAAGTGTACGAAATATCAAAAGAAGATGGAAGGAATACACAGAGTCACTATACCAAGAAGAATTCATCAATGTTCATCCATTTCAAGAGGTGACATATGATCAAGAACCAATGGTACTGAAGGAATAAGTCAAAGCCGCACTGAAGAAATTGGTGAAAAACAAGGTTCCAGGAATTGATGGAATACCTACTGATATATTTCAACAAATTGATGCTGTGTTGGAGGCACTTATTTGTCTGTGCCAAGAAATTTGGAAGACAGCTACCTCGCCAACTGACTGGAAGAGATCCATATTTATACCTATTCCAAAGAAAGGTGATCCCACAGAATGTAGAAATTATCAAACAATATCATTAAAATCACATGCAAGTAAAATCTTGATGGAGATATTTAAAAAATGGTTATAGAAGTATACTGACAGATAACTTCCAGAAATGCAAGCTGATTTCAGAAGAGATTGCAGAATGGGGGATATCACTGCTGATGTCAATTGGATCTTAGCTGAAAGCAAAGAATACCAGAAAGATGTTTACTTATGTTTGATTGACTATGCAAAAGCATCCTATTGTGTGGGTCATAACAAATTATGGGTAACACTGAGAAGAATGGGAATTCCAGAACACTTAATTATGCTTGTGAGGAACCTTTGCATAGAGAAGGAGGCTGTCGCTTCAACAGAACAAGGTACTATAGCATTGTTTAAAATCAGGAAGGGAGTGTGTCAGGGTTGTAACATTTCATCATACTTGTTCAGTCTGTACATGGAGCAAGCAATCCAGAAGCTGGACTATATGAAGAATAATGTGGCATCAAGACTTGAGGAAGACTCATTAACAACCTGTGATATGCAGATGACAAAACCTTGCTTGCTGAAAGTGAAAATGATTTGAGGTACTTATTGATGAAGTTTAAAGATTCAAGTCTGCAGTATGGATTATACATCAACATAAAGAAAATTAAAATCCTCACAACTGGACCAATAAGCAGCATCATGATAAAAGGAGAAAAGATTGAAATTGTCAAAGATTTCATATTACTTGTTTCCACCTCAACACCAATGGAAGCAGCAGTTAAGAAATCAGACGATACATTGCACTGGGCAAATCTGTTGCAAAGAAAATGCTGAAGCTATTTCCTTGAAAACTAAGGTGCACCTAACCCAAGCCATGGTATTTTTAATTGCCTCATATGCATATGAAAGCTGGACCATGAGTAAGGAAGACCAAAGAAGAGTAGTTGCTTTTGAGTTGTGGTGTTGGTGAAGAATACTGAAAATATCATGGACTACCACAATTAACAAATCTGTCCTGGGAGAAGTGCAGCAAGAAGGCTCCTTGGAAACAAGACTGAACAGACTTGGTCTCACCTACTTTTGTCATGTTGTCAGGAGAGACCATTCCCTGGAGAAGGATATCATGCTTAGTAAAGTGGAGGGTCAATGAAAATGGGGAAGGCTTTCAATAAGATGGATTGACACAGTGGCTGCAATGATGGGCTAGATGTAGCAAGGATTGTGAGGCTGGCACAGGACCAGGCAGTATTTCTTTCTGCTTTGCATAGGATCACAATGAGTTAGAGCCAACTCGATGGCACCTAACAGCAACAACATGAGTCTGTCATTGAACCAGTAACAGGTTGTTTTTATTACTGTGGCTATATGGTAAGTTTTGAGATTGAGATGTGTGAAGGCTCCTACTTTGTTCTTCTTGTTCAATATCCCTTTTGGTTTTTTGGGGGCCCATTTTATTTCCATAAGGAGCTCTGGTGGTGTAGTGGATAAGGATTTGGCTGCTAACCAGAAGGTCTATGTTCAAACCCACCAAGCTGCTCCATGGGAGGAAGATGAGGTAACCTACTTCTGTAAAGATTTACAACCTGAAAAACCCAATGGGGGTCACTAGGAGTTGGAATCAACTCAATGGCAGTGGGTTTGGGTTTCCATTTCCATACAAAGTTGATTAGTTTTTCCATTTCATTAAAGAATATTGTTGGGATTTAGGTCTGGATTGCATTATACCTATAAAACAGTTTTCCAATTCATGAACATGAACTATTTTTTCCATTTACGTAGGTCTCTTTTGGTTTCTTGCAGTAGGGTATTATAATTTTCCTATATAAGTCTTTTACGTGCCTAGTTAGATTTACTCCTAGGTATTTTATCCTTTTGTGGGCTATTTTAAATGGTATGACTTTCTTGATTTCCTTTTCAATGTTCTCCTTGTTAGCATAGAGGAACCCAACTGATTTTTTAGGTGTTGATCTTGTACTCTGCTAATTTGCTGAATCTATTAGTTTTGATAACTTTCTTGTTAAATCTTTGGAATTTTCTAACTTTAGGATTAAGTTATCTGTGAATAGGGATAGTTTTACTTCTTCCATTCCAATTACCAATATATATATATTTTTAATCATAAAAATGTTTACTCAGTTAAAAACAAAACTAATAGCTGGCACTAATATGTAAACTATATTACATATTAGTTTAGTCCATTGCCACTTAGCTATATGATACTCTATCAAAAATATGGGTCCTTTCTAGATCAAAAGCAAATCTAATTATACTTCTTGGTACTCAGAATCATCCTTTCTAAATTGAGGATCTTGGACTAAAAGATTTTGAGCTTTTCGCACTTCAGTGAGAGTCAAATTACAATTTGCCTATTAAAACTTGTCTCCTTTGCATAATATTAAGCTTTTCTAGTTTAGGAACAGTTTCATACTTTTATGACCCTATAATAACTCTCATGGGAG
>NW_006921660.1:6880850-6883667 GCF_000298275.1 Orycteropus afer afer
CCTACTTCCATAGTGATACTGCCTCGGAAACCCAAGGAGGGGTCGCTATGAGTCGGGTTTGACTCGACGGCACATAACAACAACAATAATAACTCTCAGAAACAGAGAGGTGCTCACTGGGGGAAAAAAAAAAATTAAATCACCACTATTCATTTTGTGTCCATTGTGTGCTATGCAGAGCACCGGGTACTAATGACTTGAAATACTGAATATCTTGCTGTAGTGAACCAACCAGCAAGCAGCTCAGACTGGAGGCAGGACCCTGAACCCTCGAGATACACTTTTTACCAAATATCCCCAATGACATCAAAGGACATTCTAAAGAAAGCCACAGATCAAGTTTCTAATCTTTGTAAGTGATTAAAAATATTAAATAAGCCTTAGTAAATATTTTTTGGTAGAATGTCATATATGCCTATTTAAAAGAAAAAGAAAAGATAATAATTGTAGGAAAATATTGTAAAATAAAAGTATATTTTAAAAAATTTGTTTCACTCAGATTTGTGACATAACCAAATAAACTATGGTGATTATACCAAAATAAAGTGACTATTTCTCCCAACTAAAACGTATTTCATTTAAAATAAAATAAATAAATAAATAAATGTTGCCTAACATTTGGAAAGGTGTATTATCCTGTTGAAGACATAGAAGTAATGTGAATCTTCTAAAATCTTATAAAGTTGCAATATAAGAAATTTTAATGAGAAAGTATATTAATGAGAAACCATATTGTATCAGAATTAAGACTATGTATTTCACCATCCAACATTTGTGTATTTCACACTCAGAGTACCTGAGCATGTACAATTCCAAAATGCCAAGTTAGCTCCACTTCAGCCGCCACTAGAACTGTTCTGACTTTACACAAAATGAAAAGTTATGTGAATTCTGCTCCTTACCTCATTGCCAAGAGAGACTGACATACTACTAAGGATGTTCTAAATTGTGATCTCAAAAGGTAATAGCATTTCTCAAAGCCAATATAACTGCTAGAAAAGGAAAGCACTCGTGGGTCCAATGGAATACTTACTATGATAAAGAGATACTGCTTGGACATAAACATTGTGACATAAAACATTGTTTAGACACCTGAGTGGACTGTAATGTAAGAGGTATTAAGCGATTGTCTTCATACCCTTATGTTATGCTTAGAGGATTCCTGGTCCATTTGACTTTAGTATTGTCATTCCCTTGAATCTATGACACTATTTCTAGTGAAATCAAATCCAAATTTCTTCTCTTGGATCTTGATGATCTTTACTAAGTAATTCAAATCTGAATCTCTCCAACATCACCCCTAATCAATTCATAGAAGACAAGAGAGAGGACACAAAGAGGAAAGAAAATTATCAATATATTCAACCATCTTCTCTGTAGGCAGGGTCACTCAGAAAAAAATCAAAATGAAAGTTTTTTTTTTTTTTTTAATTATCAAAGAAGTATTATATAAAGTCTTACAGTAATCTGTGATAAAGTGGCTTTTAGTTATAAAAGGTGTTCATATATCTTACTTAATGGCTATTGCTTTAATTTAAATCCCTTCTTGTCACTGTAAAGTCATAACAGCTGACTATGCTACAGTGTACCAAACAATAACATTATTTAATTAAGGCAGGTATTTTTGTTGTAGTTAGGTACCATGTGTCAGTTTTGACTCAGAGTGACCCTACGTACAATAGAACTAAGCACTGCCCAGTCCTGTGTCATCCTCACTATCTTTGCTATACCTGAGACCATTAATACATCTCATTGAGGGTCTTCCTCTTTTTCTCTGACCCTCTCCTTTACAAACCATGATATCTTCTCCAGGGACTGGTCCCTCCTGATAACATGATCAAAGTACAAGAGCTCATTCTCACTACTATGTAGTGGACAGGCATTGTATTACTGTTGAAACATTACAGGCTTTGGAGTAAAGGAGTTATAAGATCCAATCTTGATGCAGTTCCTTCACAGATCTTGGACATGCCACTTAACCCTACTCACTCTCAGGTTCCTCACCTATAAAATGAATATTTTTAACTATGTTTCTGTTCCTTGTGAGGATGAAGATAAGCTCTGTACCTTTTACTACAATCCAACCAGAAATTTTTTAGCAATTGGTTTCCTGTTAGTAGTAGTAACACTAGTTATTGTAATAGTAATGTTTTAGTAGTAATATTTTTATTAATAGTTAAGGGGGGGAATTTAAAAACAAAAACAAAAACAACCTCAACCCTGCAAATATCTGGGAAAAAAAGAATAACAACTTTCTGAGTAAAATGTATAAAATACTAATGAAGAGACATAGTACCCAGAAGAATCAGCTACTAAGACCAAGGTGCAAACTTTAACCTGAAGAATAGTACTCAGGCTCTCCAGGGTTGAAACTCATGAAATTCTTTGTAAATGTGATGTGGCTGTAGTGCAGCTCATATGTAAATTTGATCAGTTGTATCATTTGTATTTCAAAGTTAGGAAAATGATGTATAATTACTTAAACATCTTGATCGTTAATGTTAAATGCTAAAAAATAAAGGGATAAGAGTGGGGAGAATCACCCACCAAATATCAAGTCTATAAAATTAGAATAGAGAAACCCTATTTAGTATTAATATTGTGATTTTAGTGTAAAATTCTCAATAGATCAATAAATCTGCATAATTTATTGTTTTTAAAGAATGTCAAAAGCACATTGTGCATAGCCATTAGCATAAAAAAGTAGACAGTAAATGTTATAGTGAATCTTCCACTTTATTTTGCTCCTAGAAAGACACATATTTTTAATTACAAAAAGAATTCTAAGCAGCATCAGCACTGCAAGGCCACGTTTTT
>NW_006921660.1:6883872-6885258 GCF_000298275.1 Orycteropus afer afer
CAGAAGTAGATGGCCCAATCTTCCTTCCTAGGAGTGGCTGGTGGGTTAGCAGTCAAATACCTTAGGCACTACGCCACCAGATTTAGACATAGCCAGCAAAATTAAGAAAAAGAAGGACTTAAATTAATTATTCTAAATTCATTCTTGTATAATCTGATGCACCTAAGACCACATGATGAGAAAAATTCAGAATTTTTAACAACAAATCTTTAAACCTTTTATTTTTTGCAAAATATTTTTTTTTAAAAAAAGCAAATAATAGGAGGAGGAGGGATATATCCATGCTTGAAGAACCTATCAAGTAGCTATAAGATTAGAAGAATAAAATGGTCCTTTATAAGTCTATTCTATCTCCAGTAAAGGAGCTCTGGTAGCCTAGTGCCTAAGGCACTTGACAGCTAACCAGAAGGCTGGTGGTTCAAACCCACCAGCCACTCCTTGGAAGGAAGATGGGGCAATCTACTTCCATAGTCATACTGCCTCAGAAACCCAAGGAGGGGTTGCTATGAGTCGGGTCCGACTTGACAGCACATAACAACAACAACATCTCCAGTAAATGATGCTAAAAATTATAATTTTTGATTTTTATGTGGAATACCATACCCTGAAGGAATAAACATAAAAAAATAAATAGAAGTTCATTCGCAGTTATCCTTTAAAATTGTTATTAATCTAGTATGTATGAAGTACTTTTCATATATCATTGTAAAGTATGATTTTTTGTTTAAATCGACACATTTAATTAATTAATTAATTTTATTGTGATTTGGGTGCAAATTTACAGAACAAATTCATCTTCCATAGAGCGGTTCACATACACTTTGTCTCATGATATTGATTGCAATCACCCACAATGCAGCAGCTTGCCTCCCACTTCCTCCCCATAGCCACCTCTTCCTTGTGTTCTTTCCTTAATGCACTCCTGCATCTCCGAGCTGTCTCCCTGTGCACACACAGCCTTCTATTCTCCTATGATTGTTTTCTCCAAGGAGTGTATCTGCCTAATGTAAATATCCAGCTCATATGCTTTTCTTCTGTTGGGCTGGAAGTCACATGAGAGGGTTCAATTCCAGACCTGGTCTCTCTCTCTCTCTCTCTCTCTCTCTTTTTTTTTTATGAATTTGAGTTTTGTTCTAAATTGTTTTCCCACTCTATCCAGGATTACTGGAATGCAAAAGGTGGAAACAAAGAAGAATCACCAGTAGTTGGAAAATTTGGCCTTGGTAACAGAAATAATGCTGGAACACTCGTATGGTAGAATTTTGCAAGACCAACGACTTGTTCATTGCAAACACCTTTTTTCAACAACACAAATGGAGGCTGTACATGTGGACTTCACCAGATGGAACACACAGGAATCAGATTGACTACATCTGTGGCAAGAGG
>NW_006921660.1:6885389-6907443 GCF_000298275.1 Orycteropus afer afer
AAAACAAGTCCAAGAGAGCCAAAATATGATATTGAATATATCCCTCCTGAATTTAGAGATCTAAAGAATAGATTTGATGCATTGAACACCAATGACCAAAAACCAGATGAATTATGGAAAGATACCAAGAACATTATCTAAAAAAGGAATCTCCTTTCTGCCCAGTCATTACTATTACATCTCAAAGACTGAGCCATCAGTCCATGGAAAAGTTATTCTTACTCACTCTGGTGCAAAAGGTGGCTACATTGAGAGGCCATCAAGTTTGATTCTTTCTGTCCCAAATCACAAAGCCATGAAAGTTGTGTGTCAGGAAAGGAGAAAAAGTAGAAACCATAATGGCAGTGGAAACTCTTTACATCTTCTTGTATGAGCCACACAGTGATAACCCTCACTTGTCAATAAAAGTGTTAACAAGAGGATTAATCTAACCTATTTTTACCTAACTCATGGGAGAAAAATAAGCAAAATATCAAAAGGGAATGAATGATATATTCAAATATTCTTTCATATTAAATATCTTCATTTTAATGAACTTTTATAATACCATTTATACCTCATGTCTAATCCAATACATAAATAGTCCATTATACCACCTATATGCCTTTATTGATATATAGATATCATATTAACAGAAATCTCTGTGACTCTGGTACACATATACCTCTCAAGACACCTATTCTATGTCTCATTATTCCCCAGCTATCTAGATTTCTGCCACACTAGCTTTCTTCTGGTCATGGAAGATATTCTCTCTCTTGCTTGAAGGTCTTTGCACATATTGTTCTCTTTCTGGAATTATCTTCCACTTAATTTAGAATCTGTTTTCCAAGGAAATTTCTTGAAATTTTAAATGCTATATTGTATACTTTTCCTAGAACTACTTTTCTTGAACTAATTTATAATTGCACATTTGTTGGTACATTGGAAGGAAGTTCAGTGAACTCGGGATCTCTGCCTCTTGTTCGTCATTGAACATCCTGAGTCTGGCATTGTTCTGTGCTAATAGTAGGCACTTTAGACATACAAGTTGAATGAATGAATCAATTAATCAATAAATCAATCAATTAAAACATTTTGGATACTAAACATGTCATGAAACAAATGCAAGGTCTTAACCATAGGATACTTTTATAATTTTAGAGATGAAAGATAAAAAATATTTCAAGCTTTATCTGAAAAGAATAAATACATTTCTTTCTATAAAGCAAGCAAGTAAACAAAATCAACTATAAAACTGGTATTTTCTCCTCTGTTGAAAGTTTCTGTCTCACAACTTTTCATTTGTCCATTTTATCATTTGCTTTCAATAAGTAGGACTTAGAACTTCAGGATTATTTCCCACTTTTTCATTGTATGAAAATCCTCAGATAGCCCCCTTTTACTACCCTCCGTTTTATTTTGTATTCATTGGTGTTTTTTTTTTTTTTTTTTTTTTGACTTTTTGACTTTTTATTGTGGTTTGGGTGAAAGTTTACGGCAAAATTAATTTTCCATTCAATAATTAACACACATTTTGTTTCATAACATTGGTTGCAATCCCCTTAATGTAATAGTCCTCTTCCCACTTACTCCCTGGTTTCCCTGGTTTCATTTATCCTTCTTTCATTCCTCTTCCTGCCTTCTGAGCTTTGTTTTGGGGCCAGTGCTGCTCTTCTGACCCCATATGATTGATTGTACTGAGGACTATGTTACTCCCTGTTGTTATTATTCATTTTATACAGGCTTGGCTATTATTTGGCTGCAAATTGATGTCTGCGATGGGTTCAGTTCAAGGCTTGAAAGGTGCCTGAGGACCAGTCTCAGGGGTTCCACCATTCTCTATCAGTCCAGTAAGTCAGAAATTTTTTATGATTTTGAATTTTGTTCTACATTGTTTTTCCTTCCTCTTTGTCCAAGATCTTCTGTGGTGATCCCTTTCAGAGTAGTCAGCTGTGGTAGCCACACACCATTTAATTCTTCTGGTCTCAAAGTAATAGAGTATGGCTCACATGGTTCATCAGTCCTTTGGACTAATTGTTTCCTTGAGACTTTTCTTTTTTCACTCTTTTTTTGTTGTTGTTGTTCTAGACAGGGAGAGACCAATACTTACACCTTAGATGGCTGCTCACTAGAACATCAGACCCCAGTTGCTACTTTACCAAAATAGGATCCAGAGTATAGTCTTTGTGGACTATGTTATAACAATTGACCTAGGTGTTCCTTGAGACTGTGGCCCCTAAGTCCTCAAGTTTACTGGTTCTTTCCCACAAGGTGTCTGGTTATGGTTAAGTTTTCAGAACTTTATACCTGTATACTCTACTATATCCTTGTATACATTTGCAGCACATACAAATACATATGTAGAAATATTCTCTTCCAAACTTATACATACTTGTTGGTGGACTCTTATTTCCTTTCCCACATCTGTTCAACTTGCATGTCTACCTATGTATCTACTTTTAGATTTTGTTACTACTATTATTATAGGATTATGTTTGTAATTGTGTATACTTTTGCTGTCTTCTATTCTTGTGCACCTCTTAGTCTCTTCCTTTGCCTTGCTCATGTTGTGCTCTTGACTGGGTCCTCATCACACAAGCCTGTATGTCTACAAACCAAAAAAACTCTCACTGCCATCTATTTGAATCCAACTCATAGTGACCCCTTCTTGGATTTCTGAGGGGGTATCTCTATGGAAGTTGATTACCCAGTCTTCCTTCTGAGGAGTGGCTGGTAGGTTTGCCTCTCTTTCTAGGCTAAAATTCGTACTTTAAATACTACATAAATACTACATTTGATATATGACTTTGCTCCTCAAAAATTTTACAGGATTCAAAAACATAAAATGGGGTACAATGTACATGTCTCAAGGCTTTAGTTGGTAGATCCTTTTCTCCCATAAAACTTTATTTCCCTTTCTATGCAATCTTTTTCCAACAGATAGAACTGGTAATTCTTGCAACTTTAATTTATTTTAAAGTATTTATTAACTAGCAATATTCTTACACGATTGCCTACAAAATAAGCCCAGAATTGAAAACAAATACAAAAAAAAGGTCATGCTGATTTGAGCTTTCTTTAAATTCTCAGATTTTTATTAACTGTATTGAACTTTTAAAAAACCTCAATATTATAAATCATATCATTTTTCTCTAGCAGGATATTTTGAAGTTGAAACTCAATCTAACTCTTTTATACCACATTGTCCATATTTCACTTTAACCTTGTTTTTCACACAGTGACAGTGGATAGGTTATACTAATATAGATTAATTACTATTATGGATGCATTAAATAATAAAGGATAAAATTTTATGCAATAGTTATAAGATGGAAGATTATGCTTATGTATGTTAAAAGTGGAATCTAGCTTTATCAATTTGGAGATATCATTTGAACTAAAAAGTTATGTTTGGCATTGAAAATTATTTGCAAGTAATTATTTTACTTTGAGCTTTGAGGATTTTCAAATGAAAGTTTTCTTTCTATGCAAATCTACTGTGAGGTCCATACTACAATAAAAAATTCTCTAAAATAATGAATCAGTTCTTCAGTACCTACATGCCATTGCATAGACTTGGAGATGGACCTTCTAATATAAGATTACCATCCAGCAAAATTTTAAGATGTTCCATAAGAATCAATATATATTAGATTAAACAGCCATTGTAGATAGTACAGAATGAAACAGATAAAATGCAATCTATTGCACAACTCTACAAAACTTTACATATGGGTCTTAAAAATAACTAATTCTCTTTAAAAGAAGTTCTGTTCAGATTTACCAGTAAAAGAAAAATTAGAAAAGTTCAACATCTCTAGGGAGCTCTTGGTCCCTTAGGAGACAAATTACCTTGCATCCTAAAAGAAAATTATAATAATAATAATAATAATAATAATAGGTGGAAACTTTGTTGTACTTTGAGGTGCTTATAATGATTCTTTTGTAAACAAAGTACTATAACAAACGGAGACAGTTTTATTGCCTCAGGAATTTTTTTTTTTTTTAATCTACTACTGCACAAATATGCTGCCAAGCAGTAACTCCACAAGAGTAGAAGCAAAATTAAATGCTTACAATTGCCATTAGCAATTGTGAAAAAAAAAATTATCTGTCTAGAGAAAACTAATAGACATGATTAAAGAAACCAAAAGTCTTCATCTTATGGAAATTAATAGGCTAGATATATTTCCATCAAATAATAAATTAAAGATTCGTGAGTTGAAGATTAAATATACCTTAGTTCATATTCTGCCCACACCTATCAATTTTATGTCTCTATCTTTCAATTGGGAGCTCTGGTAGCATAGTGGCTAAGGCACTTGACTGCTAACCAGAAGGCTGGTGGTTCAAACCCACCAGCCACTCCTCGGAAGGAAGATGGGACAATCTACTTCCGTAGTGATACTGCCAACAACAAATCTTTCAATCTGGTTTATAACAATACTGTTGTTGTTGTTATGTGCCGTAGAGTCAGATGCGACTCATAGCGACCCCTCCTTGGGTTTCTGAGGTAGTATCACTAGGAATGTAGATTGCTCAACCTTCCTTCCGAGGAGTAGCTGGTGAATTTCAACTGCCAGCCTTCTGGTTAGCAGTCAAGTGCCTTAGGCACTACGCTACCAGAGCTCCTATAACAATACTATATCCTAATTAACTATTTCTTTATTTAAAAAAAAAAATGTTGTTGTTGTTGTTCTTCTTGTGTGCCGGCGAGTCAGACCCGACTCACAGTGACCCCCTCCTTGGGTTTCCAAGGCGGTATCACTACGGAAGTAGATTCCCCAACCTTCCTTCCAAGGAGTGGCTGGTGGGTTTGAACCGCCAGCCTTCTGGCTACCAGAGCGCCCTCAAAAATTATAGTTATTTAAAAACTGCGTATAAGAGAGAGAAAAGTAGATCTATGGTTTGCTTCGCGTTTATGAGCCAAATCAGCAGGAAAGGAATTGTAGTTAATTTATATCAAATAGGGTGATTGGAAAATAAAATAAAATAAAAACTTTCATGTGTGTATGTGTGTGTTTTACAATTATAATGTATGCAATTACATTCCTCAGAGTAATAGATTTATCATTATGATCCACTGCAGATTATCTACATGTGGATATAAATAAAAAAGATCCAAAGCATTATTTTGAGAATGTCATAATAAACAAAATCACATGGAATCTTTGTACCTGGAATCTCAAAATAGATTGGTTGTATTTGATCCCATTTGCAAATATAGATATAACCTAAATCCAAATAGGAACATGAATATATTAAACTTTGATACAACTGTCCTTTATTAAATGTCTACCCAGGATGGGTTAATTCAAATTAGAGTCTAATTGATTTTTTTTTTTTTTTTTTTCAGTAAGCATCTTTTATGTCAGAAGAGATAAATACTAAGAACTTACTCTAAAACAGTTCACTTTAAGACTAGAATTCTGGGAGAGAGTGGGGGAATGGTAAGTGTACCTTGGATTCCACTGAATGATATTCAATTTCAAAAGAATGAAAAGACTATTGTTGTAGGGACTTACTTACATAGGTTTATCTGTAAAGTGGCTTTCAAGTGGGCTTCCAAAATACTTCTGCCTAAGAACAGTTAAGTTCTACTAGCTCTGGCATTCCCAATGGGACACGGTCCCTGAAAGATGCTGATTTGAACTAAACTTTCTCATATACATTCAGTGTAGGAATGTTTGTCTTCATATATTGCAAAGTATTGAGTTTAATAATGTAAAATCTCTGCATCTCTAGCTGTTGGTAATTATATATATATATATAGGAGCTCTGGTAGCATAGTGCCTAAGGCACTTGACTGCTAACCAGAGGGCTGGCGGTTCAAAACCACCAGCCACTCCTCGGAAGGAAGGTTGGACAGTCTACTTCCGTAGTGATACCGCCTCGGAAACCCAAGGAGGGGTCGCTATGAGTCGGGGCCGACTCAACGGCAAACAACACAAACAACACAACAATATATATATATATATATTTTTTTTTTTTAATGCTGAAATCCAAGGTTTTAGTGTACCTGAGAGATTAGAAGTGGAGTGTTTTACCTCAGAATCTGCTATTTCAGCTTCCTCATGTTAGTGGAGTAGATTCACAACATGCCACCATGTTCTTTACACTCATGGGATGGGAGTCACTCTCCAGTCTTATCTTAAAGGACTTCCTAAAGGTTGAAGGATCTGCAGGGACAGGGACAGGGCAGGGAGCATAAAAATCTGGGTACAGTTCTTACTTATTAACTGTATTTCTGTAATTTTATTTTACTTGGTGTCAGTTTCTCTTCTGTAAAATGCTAATAACACAACCTGACCAGTTCACATAGTACTGCTCTGAAATCAATTGTGGAGCTACTTTTGACTGTTTTAACAAGTATAAAGTAATAATCCAATAAGATAAACACCATTATTAATATAGATGTCTGAACATAGAGGGACAGCAAATGGTATTGGTTTATGCTAACTAAATTCAATTTTTAATATGCTTGAATCTTCTGCAGGTATTCTTACCCTTTTGTCACATAGCCCTCTTTGCTGACATATTGGAGAAATGGTCTTTACAGACTCATTATAGTGGTGATGCCTGCTTTTGCAATGTGAAACAATCTGTGCTTAATGTAAGGTAGCAGCAAATGCCAGCACCTACCACTCAAAAAACTAAAATCAGCATAAAAATTTCCCCATGGACACCATGGAGAGCAACTAATGGTGTGTGCAGGGAAACATTTTATGTCTTGTGAGCACTAGTGATGTTATTTTCAGTGCCATCAGCCTTGTGTGCTGATATGATGATAGCTGTCAATCAACTCCAACCATTTACAATTTTGATTCAAAACACTGTAGTAGGAAAACCATCTCCCACATTTGTCCTCTAGCAAATTCTTTGCAAAACTCACATAATAGAGCATAACTGGGAGGAGAAGCAATGGCCATCTCAGTGACGCATGGTCCTGGGCTATACGTACACTTTCGTCCTTGAGGATATTTTTCAGAATATTTTAGTTGCAAAGGCTAAGCAGAAAATCAGGGGGACTAGATTCAATTTATCTTATCATGTTGTTTTCTGCACTAATAGAGAAAGGGATCAATGCATACACAATAAAATCACATTGTTAAGTCATTTGTTACATCTATCCTTGTCTCTTACATGTTTAATTTCTTTCTTCTCTTTGTACATGTGCTCTAAGCATAAAAACTCACATTACACTTAGATCCTACAAGCTCCTTTAGAAGCTTTGGAACTGATGAATTGGCTACCAAATACTTGGTGCAGAGACTACCCTCATTGCAATTGTTTTCTTAGAATCTATACAGTAGCTCTTTACAACATTGTCACAATGCCATGCCAGGCCATTATGCCAAACAGAAACAGTGCCCTAAGTTAAAAAGTTTGCTACCATCTGCCAAGATATTTTCATAATAATTTTATAATCTACAATGTCTATGATGTGCCTGGTGCCCCCAAGATTTGGATAATGCACAGCATGCAGTAACATAAATAGTGATGCTGAAAGTAGGAGGAAAGGATGACAATCAAATAGAACACTTTGGCCTGAAACCTGAGTGATAAGGAGAAAGGTATTGCTGTTAGTGAAGACAGAGTTGTCAGAAATTGCTGTTTGGAGGCATGAAAATAATGAGTTTGATTTTTGATAAGTTAGTTTGAAGAGCTACTAGAATATGCAGATTTGGGGAAGCCCAGTATGTTGAATAAAGCTCCAAAAGAGGAAAAATGGCATGATTAAAGGTAAAGATTTTAGTTATATTTGCATTAGATAATATTTAAAGCAAAGGGAGTAGAAACAGGAAGTAGCTCAAAAGAGAAGTGATCAACAAAGGAAGAGTCCTGATATGCCAGTTTTATCAAACTATGGAGATATTAAGGAGAAGTCTTCTATATATAGTTGTGGTGTTGGGCACTGCACAACACTATGAGGTGTCAGGCACTTCACAGTCATCACAGATTTCCAGAAGATGGTGATAAAGTGTATTCTTTTTTTCATATTTTCAGCAAATATATATTTTTAAAGTTATTTTTTATTTACTGTGACTTATGTGAAACTTTACAGAGCAAACTCATTTTCCATTCAACAGTCTATACATATTTTGATTCATGATATTGACTGTAATCACCACAATGTAACAGCTCACTTCTCACTTCCTCCTTGTGGTTACCTTTTCTCTGTGCCTATCTTTCCTTTCCATTACTGCCATCTGAGCTATCTCCCAGGTAATAAAGTGCCTTGAGGAAGAGCACACTCTTTTTGATTCAGAGAAAGGAAGAACAGATTAGCAATGATGAAACTCAACTGTTGAGATACCATATTATTCATCTTTCAAATGTTTTCTTGGCTACATTCTCAAAAAATCTAGTAAAACTATGAGTAAGCCTTACTCTGTGAGCCACTCTTACATGGACGTCAATCAATTTCAGCAAAGTAATTAAAAAAAAAAAAAAAAAAACCTCTTTAAACTCATAGTCAGGGCTCTTCACATTCCTGTCCTTTTAGAATAATACTTATTGGCCAAAATAGACTCCTTGCTCTCTAGCAAATGCATCCCACACATTCCTGATTTCCAGACTTTGTTTATGCTTCAAAGGGTATATTATTATAACCATTTTACAGATGATAGAACCAAAACTTAAATTTAATAACTGTGTCCAAATTATACATTTTTAAAATCCATATTTTTTGTCACAAGGGTATGAGACTCAAATTAAATAAAGGGCTATAAATTAATCCTATTTATTTAGCATTATATACAATAGCTGATATGTTAGTTTAATTAGTTGTTTTATATTGTCAAGCATTTCTAAACATTTAAAATAAATGCATAATCATTAAAACTTTATAAGAATTTGTATTATTATGTCTGAGTATTCTATTGTTAGCTTATTCTAGAAGAAATATATCTGATCAAGAAAAAGAAACTAAAAAGTTTTATTGTTGGAATTTCTAGCAATGAAGTATCATAACACAAACCATTGCCAAAAAATCCATTCTGACTATTAGTGACACTACAAGACATAGGTTTTCTAAAGCTATAAATCTTTATGGAAGCGGACTGCCACATCTCTCTCCCCTGAAGCAGCTGGTGGGTTTGAATGGATAACCTTTCAGTTGTTAGCAGTTGAGTGGTTAACTACTGCACTGCCAGGGCTCCTAAAGTATCATACAGAGTTACAAAATACAAAATGTTGAATGTTTATTAAAATACTTCCTCTCCATCAATATTAGTATTAGTATGTGGAGTCAACTCTCATTTGTCACTGTTAAAAATTATTGAGACAATAATTTTTTTTTACCCAATTTACAAAGTACAGTGGACAATGACATTTGCATTAGCAACAGTCTTTCTCTAAGTACTTTACTTGCCCTTCCTTCTTCCCACCCCCAGTGAAAATTGTTGCTTTTTCATCCACACTAATAAAAGCAAATAAAATATCTTTAATACATAACCACTTTCCCCCTGAGCTGATATATGCCTCAACATTTTCTGTTTCTCATAACTTCACAAGACAAAATTTATCTACAAAGAGCTTACTGAATTATCAAAAGGTTCCTAGAGGTCATAGTATGTAGATGATGGCAGAAAAACAGTGCCAAAATCAGCAAAAACTCCTTAAAACTTTAAAGCTTTTAAACCACATATAGCTATTTTATTCTTAAGTTCTTACTTAAGAACTTCAATAAGATTTATAAAATAAAAATATAAAGATTTCTGTACTAACTGTAAACATTACATCATGATTTTTTAAAACCAGAGTAATTAGTCCCACTGCATAATTTATAGTTTGTTTTCTTGAGATTGTTTCAAACTCAGGAATAAATTTCTTAGGTTGTCCTGCACTGATACGTGTTGTATGATAACCTGAGAGATTTTGGCTATTAGTTTTCCACATGTGCTTTGTTCCTAATAAGAATCTTTCTCTCCATCTTACACCAAATTTCTCAAAAAAGATTGCTTTCCTATGCAAATCATGTATTTAAAATCATTAAGAAAAATGAAATAAATTCACCATATACCTTTTCTACAACTGCTCTAAAATATGGCAAATGGTTTTTAAATCACTTAGGACTATCATCATATGAGAAGGAGCCTTGTCTCATAAAGACAAAATCACCAGTTTGATTACTAAGTTTCACACAAACAAAAATTATTTTCCACTGTCAAATTTTATGTCTGCTCCCTGCTGTCATAGATTCAGGCTGTTGTTAACTGGGCGACTGCACAGGCATTTGGCTGTGTTTGTTTATAACCATTGGCAGTAGAGGAAGAAGACAAGATATTGCCCATGTCCTAGGTGAGCCACACGTACAACATAGAGCACTTACAAGATGTCAGATGTTTCTAGACATATATGAATTAGTATGAGGAAGCCCAATGGCATATGAGAAAGAGTAACAGTTTTGAAAAACACAACCAAACTGCCAGGGCCTGCATTCCAGCTTTGTGTCTTAGTTGCTGTGGAAGCCTGGGAAAAAGTAACAGTTCCTTGATTCTTGTTTCCTGATCTCTAAAATGAGGAGAGTATTATAATGCAAACCAGGTGACTAGCATATACAAATACTTAATAAAGATAGTGTTAGTGGTACCAGAAGTAAAGACCAATATTAATATATATTTTGAATATAAATTCTCTACTGGATTTCCCCAAGTTCTATCAATTTTAAGATTTGCCTCACCATTAGCAGTTTTAAAAATGATACTCTGATTTTATATACACACACACACACACATATATACATATAACACATTTAAATGGACACCATCAGTGGTCCATATTTGAAAATATTTTACACTATGTTTAATGAATCATTAATCATACTGATGTTGCATAACACATTTTATTTAATCTTCCTGCTTGAAGCATAACTTTCTTCTCAAGGACAAGACTCTTAGATCCCTTTTCCTTCATGCTGTGTTGCAAAAGCACAGATGCTATATTCATACTGTTCTTGTCTTGAAGTCTGGCTCCCTCATTTATGGGTTGTCTGATGTTAGCAAGTTACTGAAAGTCTATGAAGCTCAGCTTTATACTAGAAGAGTTGTATGAGGATCAAAGGAGAGAAAGCATTTAAAGTGCTAGACATATTCAATGTACTTAATTCACTGTCATTATTTTTAGAGTTGGTTTGTTTAATCTCTAGGTTTACTGAACATGCTAATATTCACCTTGACATTAGAAAAACTATATCCACTGATAATGAATAATAACAAAAACAAAATACACTCTTTGATGGTGTAGGCCATTGTGGTCAGCAGAATGCTAAAGACAAATTCTCAAGAGTCTAGTTTCCTGGTTATTCAGTCAAACACCAATCTAGGTACTGCGGGGATTTTACAGTTTCAATTAAAGTATTAATGCAGTTGACCTTAAAATACAGTGATTATTCACATGACCTGATTTAATAACATCAGTCCTTTAGAAGGCAGAAGAAGGTCAAATGGAAAGCCAGGGAGATTCAAAATATGAGAAGGTCTTGATGCACCATTTCTGGCTTGAAAATGGAGGGGGTCAGGAACCAAAAATTGTAGACAGCCCTTAACAAAATGAAATCAACCCACCAACATTAGCCAGCAAGGAAACAGGGACTTCACTACAGCAACTGAAAGGAACTAGATTCTTCTAAGAACCTAAATAAGCAAATTCTTCTTCAAACCTCCCAATAAGAACCCAAGGCAGCTGCAACCTTGATTTTGGCTGTGGGAGCCCCTAAGCAGAGAGTTCAGAACTTCTGAACTTCTTACCTGTAGAACTTTGAACTAATAATAGGTTTTGTTTTAAAACTGAGTTTGTGGCAATTTATTACGCAATGACAGGAAATTAAAATAGCCAATGTCTCTTCACTTCTGGTACTTTCTATGGTTCTTGCTTTATTATAAGTACTCAACAATAGTCTGCCCATGGAATGTTACATTACTTCTTAAATTTCTGTACTTACCTTTCAAGAAAAGCCTTATTTTCATTGTTTGTCATGGATCTTACTGATGAAACTGAAGGTTTGTAAAAAAACTATTAAGAAATGCATTTCAACATCATTATCTGAAGATACTACTAATGGTTTAATCTGGATATTCAGAATTTTTAATAAGGCAAGCCAAAGGTACTTTGATATATATATATATATATAAATCCTGATGGGCCTCACACTCTGTAAACCAAAACCAAACTTACTGTCGTCAAGTCATCCCGACTCATAGCGACCCCTCCTTGGGTTTCCAAGGCGGTATCTCTATGGAAGTAGATTGCCCAACCTTCCTTCCAAGGAGTGGCTGGTGGTTAGTAGTCAAATGCCTTAGGCAGCCTTCTGGTTAGTAGTCAAATGCCTTAGGCAGTATGCCACCAGAGCTCCCTCATATTCTCTAATATATCTAAATTATATTCAAGTAAAGTTTCAATTCTATAGTATTCCTATGACATAAAGTTATTGATCCTGTTGCGATAGTTTTGATGTCAAACAAATTCTATATTCTTCAATTTCTCTTTCATTTTCTTTTCATAGTTCAAGCAACTGCATCATATTTAAATTGCTTAAAGTAATGCTTCTAAAAGCTCTTTTAAAGGCAATTTGTCATAGTGATTAAAATAGAAAGTTATCACCATATTTGAAAGTCAACTCTACCGCTTGGTAGCTACACAGCCTTGGACAAGTTCTTGTTCCTCTCTTGTTTCCTAGTTACCTCATCTATAAAAAGGTGTTAGCCATAATGCCTACTTCAAAGATTGTTGAGGGGTATTATGAGTTAATATGTACAGAGCTTTTGGAACTGTGCCTGACAACATAAGAGTTAGATAAGTATCTGATATTATTGTTTAATTTGTTAAGTAGTCCCTGGGTGGTGTAAAGAGTTAATATGTTTATCTGTTAACAAAAAGATGGGAGGTCAGTGTTGACCCAGAGGCACCTAGGAAAAAATGCCTGGAGATCTACTTCTGAAAAATCTGTCATTGAAAACCCTATGGAGCACAGTACCACTCTGATACATATGGAGTCTCTATGAGTTGGAATCAATGCAACTATAACTGATTTTACATTCAAAAGCTAAATATCGTCTTTGTGTATGATCCAAGCAGCTAAATGTGTCCCTTTGGTTGCATGCTGTGAAATTTCATTTTTATCCCCTCTAATGGTCACAAAATTGCTTTTAAACATATCTTTTTTTAATATTCTCCTGTCCATAAGCACCCACATTTCCAAAAACAACATTTCCCCCCCTAATTTAACATCCTTCCATCTATTAGAAGAATGTTAGCTTTTCCGGAAATTTAAAAAATAAAAGAGTGAATTCAAGGTCCATATCTGTGACATGTCAATGGGAGGCTAGAGTGTAGTTAGTGCTCTCTGTAGACTGACAGCACTTCCAATATTCACTCATGAGTCTCTTCTAAATTACTGCCGAAATGTACAGCTGAGGATCTTATGCATGTTAGCCCAGTGAACTGGAATATATATGATGATTTCTGAATTCACTTTTCTAGAATTGAAAGCACAATGCACCAGTGCCATCTAGTTGTCCAAATATAATGTGCTACTTATTTATTCTTAAAGTGAACTGTGCTGCTATGACAAGTAGGAATGTAAAATTTTAATTTCTATTACCAGGGACATAACCCTTGTATTTATTTTAACAAATACTCATTTTCTACAAGTGGTGTAAGTGATAAATTCAAGGTTCAGCTTAAGGTAAATATTCCTCATGTTTATTTTATTTACACAAGAGAGTTAACAAATTTTACATGCCTATTTTCAATAAATTTCTTTAATTTTGCCTACATCTGAATTATTTAACACATATGTCACCTCAGCATACAAGTTATATATTATTGTATTTCCCATAGAGTTTCAAGCTTCACAAAGTAGAATATATGCCTCCTATTAAAATAAAGAAGTATTGGGATACTCTAGAGGTGGAGTAACACATTTTACTACTTGCTGCTTAAGAATTAAATGTATATTTCTATAACAAGGTACACATAAAGTTAAGCGTCTATATATTTTACTCAGCCAAAGGTATATTTGGAGCTGGGTCTATGATCTGTAAGTGAAATAACTGAGATGTGCCCATGAAGTATTTGATCTCATCTTCAGTCCTTATAAGAAGAGAAAGAAATTGTGAAAGCTGTGAAGTCTTAGAAGAGGATATAGTGTCCAGTAGTTATGCCTATGAAGAATAAAAAGAAGGCAGAAACTCCCAGAGAACCTAGAGAACAATGCACAGTGCTAAATTAAGGTCCAATAAAGGAACTCTCCCCACCATCAGGCCAGAAGAACATATCAGTGATTGCCCAGAAGATTTTATCATTGCCTTGGACCAGAGATTGCTGTATGTCTCATTCTTTTCTTTTTGAAGGAGAATGTTTTGTTGTCACCTTTGCCTCACCTCACCATTGTCTACAGTATGTTGAGGAGGGACAGATATTCAATTCTTTTTCATGCATATGCCTCTGAACCATAGAACCAATGATAAGAGTGGCAAACTTAAATGCCTAGAGAGACCAGAGGAGCTCTGGTAGCATAGTGCCTAAGGCATTTGACTGCTAAGCAGAAGGCTGGCAGTTCAAACCCACCAGCCACTCCTCGGAAGGAAGGTTAAGCAATCTCCCTCTGTAGTTATATTGCCTCTGAAACCCAAGGAGGGGTCGCTATGAGTAGGGTCCAACTCCACAGCACGTAACAACAACAACAACAGAGAGACCAGGGTGATTACAGAAGTGAGTTAAGCATTACATGTATATTCATAATTGTGGCTGTAGGTAGCTATTCAGCTTCCAAGGTGTTTGGTTATGTAAATGTGAAATTGCCAGATCCTTCCAGTTTTTTAAGAGCAATTGGGCATCTGAATTTTTATGCAATGTCTTAATGAAATTTAAAGAAGGAATGTTTTGACCTAATGGAAACATGTGAGTGGTTGGTTGTGCTCTGGGCCATCCATTTGCTATGCTTGGCATAGTGTTCTAAAGGCTAATCAGACAATGCCAAAAAGGTGATACCAAGTAATTCACTATCCCTTGAGCAAAAGACCAAGAAGGATGTCAATGAATTGTTTAGGTGATATCAATCTTACCAGTGAGCCCTCAAACAAATATTTCAAGAATTCAGGTGTCTTCCAAAGAGTCTTATTCACACGCAGGGTTTGCATGTGCTGCAATATCGAGTTTGAAGAGATACTATCTTTTTTATTTTTACTTTTTTCTTGAGTTATAGGATTTAACAGCAAAAATAAAAAATCAACAGAATGCTATGTTTTGAGATTAGAGAGATCTGAGTTTACAAAAAGGATATATGCTTTATTTCACATCTGCTTAATCTGGATTAGCACCATTGTTAGGCTAGGGACAAATTTGCTAAGATGATTGTTCAGGGTTCTCTTCAGTTTTAAAATGAACGTTGTTTATGAAGCAGTAATTCAAAATTAAATATGCTTTACATATATAACCATCTGAGTTTCTAACTGTGGCATTTAATGCCACAGACTTATTTTGAAGGGAATTCTTGAGTCATTTATAAGAAAAAAATAATAATAATGGAAATAATTGACATTGACAAAACAAACAGAAATTTAAGATGGCAAAATAAGAACCCTGAGCAAGTTCAACATTGTTATGTACGTTTCTAACTAGTACAGCACTAATGGAATCCATTCAGATTGACTGTTCTATAAATCTCTGTGGTACATTCTGACACTCTGCTTTAAACACATAATTTTCCACAAAATGACAATCTATTGATAAGAAAATAGAGCAAGTCGACAGCAGTAAGTCAATTCTCCGTTTGTTATTCTCCACATTTGTATTTTCTGTATTACCTTCAGAATCAAAGAAAAATGCTACAATCATTTAAATTGCATCTTTATCGGTAACAGTATGAAAATATCAGCAAATGAAATCAGCTACAACCATGATGTTTTATTTACTCTTTGCATCAATTTATGACTTTTTTTCCAAATTAGTTATTTTGGTTAGGATGTTTCTGGACAATAGGAAAAATTAAGTTTTTATATCCCAATCAATATGAAGCTTTATAGAAATTATCTGAAGCTTTTTAGAAATTCTAACTTTGCATGGTTTATGAAAGTACAGTCTAAACAGTTGGAAAGAGGATCTGTAAACCAAAGAATAATAACCAGAATTAAAGAAAATTATTCTAACTAGTATTCATTTGTAGCCCTTAATTATGAAAAGAAAATAAAAAAAAAATCCAGGCTATGGAAGCAGCAATATGAATCAGCTCTGTGAAGCAAGGAATAGAGAGCAGGAATAGAGAGAGATGTTTTGGCATGAGTAATTGAGTCAGATTATTCATGCATAGAAGATAGATTTTTTTTTCAAAAAAAGGACACATGTTGACAGGGGTTGGGAGGTAGTAAGAGACACATGAAAATTGAAGCAAAGTTAGATATCAAGTTTAAATCCACTGTAATAGAATTAATTCCCCAATCTTTCATTGTATGTGTCCCATCTTGTTCTCAAGTATTTTTATATCATTAGAATAAACCCATACCAGATACATGGGTCTTCTATCTTAAATATGAACAATGAAGAATTGCCAGGCATGTGGGCAACCAACAGTAGGAAAGAGAAGACCAAGATGAATAAAAATATATTGTAAAGGAAGACATTGGAATATTAGTTCATAGACTAGGTGGAACTTAAAAAAAAAATCTTGAAAAATCATTACTGCTCCTGCTTTATCTTTTTTATAAAGTCATTTTTATCTGATTTAGCTCTAAAAATAAAGTTAGTGTTTCATTCTGTTGTGCATGGAGTCACTGAGTCAGAATTGATTCAACTGTACCTTACAGCAAAAACAAAACCTCTAAATACTGAAGTTCCTCACAACTGGTCTTAGACCCCTTCTTTATATCCAAGTTTATATATTCAACTCCTTACATCTTCACCTGATGTCTAACTTTGTTTCAATTTTCATATCTTTAATTAACTACCTCTCATCTCCAGCCAACACGCTTTTTTATTCACCCTTTCCCATACCCCTAATTCCCTGGTTCAATCACTCATGACAAAACATAATGTCGACTTTATTCCTCCCCTCTATTCCTTACTTCACACATATTGCTGTTTCCCAGGTCTGGAAGATTTTGCCCCCAGATCTTGCCATGCTCAACTTCTTCTGATCTCTTATGGTTCAGTTTCTATATCATCTCTTTAGTGAGACTGTCTATGATGTCTCAATCTAAAGTAGCCTCTTTCCACCAGTCAGTATTTTTCATGTAACCATGTTTTCTTTTCTTTAAAGTAGAAATCACTATCTGAATTTATTGTTTCCATAAATTTGGTTTATTTGCAATTTAGAAAGCTTTAGGGGAAAAAAAAAAAAAAAAAACAACTGGTACCCAGAGTATCATAGTTCAAATATGGAGCAAATGAGTATGTGGCATGAATTGAAGCATTCTATGAACTATATAAAATATATACACTTAGGTTTACTGTAATAATATTCTACTTTGTGTGCTCCAGGAGCCTGATATTAGACTAGAAAGTAAGGAAATGCAATCCTAACACAGTACTTGTCCTGATATTGAATAATTTTCATACAGTTTTAATAAGGCAAAAATCATAATTTAAAGGCTATCTTTGTGTGTATGTAAAGATGAACATAATTTAATCTGTATATAAGTGTTGCAAGCAAAATGTGCATTCAATGACCTTGAAAATGTAAAAGTAACAGAAAGGGAAGTATTAAAAGAAAAAAGGTTGGAAGAAAGGGCAAAGGCACTAACAGGATTGATTATCAAGTTAAAAGTGTATGGTGAAAGGATGTAAAGTTTAACAATATTATTATGACTATTATTATTATTATTTAAATTTTTATTGTGATTTGGGTAAAAGTTTACAGAGCAAAATCATTTTCCATACAGCAGTTCACATATACTTTGTTTCATGATATTGACTGCAATTCCCCATAATGCAACAGCTCTTTTCCCATTGTCTCCCCATAGTTACTTCTTTGCTGTGTCCTTCCCTTCCATGCACTCTTGCCCCCTGAGCTGTCTCCTTGTGCATATATAGACCTTCTATTCTCACATGATTGATCTCTCCAAGGAATATATCTTCCTAATATAAATGTTCAGCTCATATGCCCGTCTTTTGTTTGGCTGGAAGCCACAGGAGTGGGTCCAGTTCCAGACCTGAAGGGCAGCTAGGGGCCATAGTCTCAGGGATTTCACCAGGCTCTATGAGACCAGCAAATCTGTTTTGTTTTGTTTTGTTAATGATTTTGAGTTGTGTTCTACTTTGTTCTCCCACTCCTACATAGATCCCCCTCCATAGTCTCAGGGGTTCCACCAGGCTCTATGAGACCAGCAAATCTGTTTTGTTTTGTTTTGTTAATGATTTTGAGTCGTGTTCCACATTGTTCTCCCACTCCTACATAGATCCCCCTCCAAGTGGTTGACAGTGATAATCAGGCACCATCTGGTTCTTCTGGTCTCCTTGTCAAACAGGTTGAGGATCACATGGTATACCAGTCCCTTGGACAAATTGCTTCTATGCATCTTTGATTTTCTTCATTCTTCTTGGCTCTGGACGAGTATCTACATGGCTGCTTGCAAGCTTTTAAAATCACAGTCACTACTTGTCAAAGTAGGATGTGGAACAATGTTTTGTGTAGTATGTTATGCCAATTGAGCTTGATGTTCCCTGTGACCAGGGTCCTGAGCCCACAGGTTCAATTACTTCCTCCATCTGGATAGCTGGCTGCAGTCAAGAAGTAACTACAACTTTCTTCCTTGTCAGCTTTACTATATACCTGGAGGTTCTTAAAGAACATACAACTACATTTGTGGAAACACTGTCTGCCAATCCTATACATGGTCGTGGGCACACTCCCTCCTGCATAGACATACCTAATCCTTCAGGTGTCCACCCATCTATCACCTGTAGATCAACGTTTTCCGTCATCAACAATACAGTACTCTATGTACGAAAGTGTTCATCTTTGTTGTCTGTACCTCCCACATACCACTCTATGTCTTCCTCTTCCTCAGCTCTACCGTGTTGATCACTCACATTTGGTATATTGCCCTTCCCTTCACCCAAATCAATACTTTTCTCTACCTATCTAGCAGTGTTCCTTCCTCTCCCCTCCCATTCCTGATAACCAACAAAGAAAATTTTCCTCCATATATAAACTTTTCCTTGGCTTTTTACAATAATGGACTAATACAATATTTGTCCTTCTATGATTGACTTATTTCATTCAGCATAATGTCTTCCAACTTCATCCATGTTATGGTGCATTTTTTAGAGTCTACGTTATTCTTTAGGGTTGCATGGTATTCCATTGTGCGTATGTACCATAGTTTGCTTATCCATTCTTCTGTTGATGGGCATCTAGGTTGCTTCCATCTTTTTGCTGTTGTAAATAGTGCTGTGAGGAACACCAGTGTTCATATATTTGTTTTTGCCCTGGCTATCACTTCTTTAGGATATATACCTAGTGATGGAATGGCTGGGTCAAGTGGTATTTGTAATTCCAACTTTTTAAGGAATCACCATACTGCTTTCCACAGTGGTTGTATCAATTGACAGTCCTACCAGGAATGCATGAAAGTAAAAAATTCTCCACGTCGTCACCAGCATATATTATTTTCTGTCTTGCTGAACTTTGCTACTAGTGCAGGGCCAAGATGATATCTCATTGTTGTTTGGATTTGCATCTCTCTAAAGGGTAATGACCATGAACATTTATTCATGTGTCTGTTGGCTGCCTTAATATTCTCTTTGGTGAAGTGTCTATTCATGTCTTCTGCCCATTTTTTAATAAGATTATTTGTGTTTTGTTGTTGAGGTGTTGGAGTATTCTATAAATTTTAGAGGTAAGTGCCTTTTCAGGTATGTCATTGCCAAATACTTTTGTTTCCCAATCTGTAAGTTCTCTTTTGACTCTTTTGGAGAAGTCTTTGGAAACACATAAAAAATTATTTTTATAAAGTCCCATTCATCTAGTTTATTTGCTGCTGTTTGTGCATTTTGGGTTATGCTTGATAGTTTATTTATGCCAATATCACTCACTCAATGGCTTTAAGTTGAATCCACCCGACTCATAGAGACCCCTCCTTGGGCTTCCAAGTCAGTATGACTACTGAAGTAGATTGTCCAATTTTCCTTCCAAGGAGTGGCTGGTGGGTTTGAACCACCAGCCTTCTGGTTAACAATCAAGTGCCTTAGGCACTACACCACCAGTGTACCTATATATATGCAATATATAAGGGCCCCTAAATTTGCCCTTATTTTTTCATTGAGGAACTTTATATTAACAATATTATTTCAAATTATGATAGTAAGTAGTAGGAGCAATACTGTAAGTGTCAAACACTAGAAGGAATGTAATGAGGGTGAACATAATCCTCATTTTTTTAATATCAGGAAATCAATAGATAATTGAAATTGAAAAGTAAAGAAACAGACTTAAGAATGACTTTTATAGTGGTAAAGTTAGATGTAAAAATAAGTAAAGTAGAAAAAAGTTACCCAGATTTGGCTCTGGGTAGTGGTACAGGGGCTCAAGAAAGTAGGGGCAAGAGTTTTTTGCTTTCCCTTAGTTTTACTTTACTATTTGTTCATACGCAAAGTATCAGTTTGATTTTTTTTTTATTTATTTTAAAAAAAATAGTTGCTTCCTTACTTTTTCATACCCTTCAGTAAATTCTTTCCATAAAAATATCCTTTTTCTATATATTCTGTGCACAGTGTTCTCTTTATTTTATGTGCTGACTCTTTTGCACTTGTTAAATCTTATTATTCTGGCCTTGGCCATCCCTGTATAGGGAAAATTCTATCCAGGCAAATTGTTTATCTATAAATGGGTTTAGATGGATCCATTCAACCTGGCTCTCCCTTTAGACATTAATCTGAAGGGGTGGGCAGTTGATGTGCATGACCAAATACCCAGTATCTATCAATCATTTATTTGGTTTGGCTCTGCTGAACTAAGAGAAATCTCTTGTTCCTGCTCCTTGGTCAAATGGTCAAGCTGAGTGGAATTTATTGCTGAATAAGTTGAAGTCTGCAATTCTTCCCTTGCCAGAAAGAATGCATGAAATCCTCTATTACTTGATTCATTCAGTTTTTGCTCCTTCCTATTAGTAACTTCACATCTCAGGATGAAACATACCCTCACCACTTCTGGGCTTATTTGTTTTGCATTAAGAAATACTAATGAGGTGACACTGATGAAATGGCTTTAACTAGAAAACAGTTTTTACACACTTGAGGAAGATTTTCCTTTTTCTGGTCAATGAAATTCTGTGAGGAAGAATTTACAGGCAAAGCATATGGACAGTATTTTACAGTCTTCCTGCTTTTTTCTGCTTCTGTGCTATAGTCTTACCAGGCTTTTAGTGAGAAAATGTGTCCCAGGCTCTGGCAGAGAAATGGGCATAGTGGACCATGCCAAACTCACAACTGAGGAGAAAACACTTCTTCCACCTTTACCAGCATGCCAATATTATTATTGTTTCTTTAAGGTTGGGCAGTCTACTTCCCTATTGATACTGCCTTGGAAACCCAAGAAGGGGTCATTGAGAGTCGGATCCTACTCAATGGCAATGAGTTTGGTGATTTTGTAAATATCACTTTCATTATCAATGTATATTAGTCAACAAGCTGCTTGCTCCAACAAATAAATAAATAAATAGATAGATAAATAGACAAATAAATAAATAATGTTAGTTACATATTTTGAGGTATCCTAAGGATCTCTGATGGCGTAGTGGTTAAGATATTTGGCTGCTAAGCAACCAAAAGGTTGGTGGTGTGAACCCACCAGCTACTCTGTGGAAGAAACATGAGGCAGTCACATCCTGTAAAGATTTACAGCCTTGGAAACCCAATGGGAGTTGCTGTGAGAACCAATTTAATGTCAGTGCGTTTGTTTCTTTCTTTATTAAATCTTATGATTATTTTGTAACAAGAATGCTAATAGTGTGATGCCTGCCTTAAATAAACCTTCTAGGTAGTGGTAGGGAGCTCTGGTAGCATAGTGGCTAAGACACTTGCCTGCTAACCAGACGGCTGGCGGTTCAAACCCACCAGCCACTCCTCGGAAGGA
>NW_006921660.1:6908128-6908901 GCF_000298275.1 Orycteropus afer afer
ACATGATATCTTTTTCCAGGGAATGGTCCCTTCTGACAACATGATCAAAGTAGGTGAGATGCAGTCTGGCCATTCTCTCTTCCAGGAAGCATTCTGGTTGCACTTCTTCCGGAACAGATTTGATCTTTTGGCAGTCTGTGATACTTTCAGTATTCTTTGCCAATACCACAGCTCAAAAACATCAAATCTTCTTTGGTCTTCCTTATTCATTGTCCAGCTCTCACATATATATAAGGTGACTGAAAATACCATTGCTTGGATTAGGACCACCTTAGTCTTCAAAGAGACAGCTTTGCTCTTGAGCACTTTAAAGAGGTCTTTTGCAGATTTGTCCAGTATAATACATTGTCTGATGTCTTGACTGCTGTCACCATTGGTGTTGATTGTGGAACAAGTAATATGAAATTTTTGACAACTTCAATTTTTTCTCCATTTATCATGATGCTGCTTATTGGTCCAACTGTGAAGATTTTCATTTTCTTTATGTTGAGATATAATACATACTGCAGACTGTAGTCTTTAATGTTCATCAGTAAGTGCTTCAAGTCATCCTCACTTTCAGCAAGCAACATTGTGTCATCTGCATTTCGCAGGTTGTTAATCAGTCTTCCTCCAATCTTGATGCCACATTCTTCTTCATATAGTCCAGCTTTTTGTATTATTTGCTCAGCCTACAGATTGAATAAGTATGGTGAAAGGATACAACCCTGATATACACCTTTCTTGATTTTAATCCATGCGGTATCCCCTGTTCCATTCCAATGACAGCCTCC
>NW_006921660.1:6910386-6911401 GCF_000298275.1 Orycteropus afer afer
ATAAATCAACATGCATTGATTGCATGCTTGCTCAATTTCAGACTGCAGAAATTGGTAAAAATCTTCAATTTCCTCATCTTTGGCTTTGGTGGTTGGTGTGTAAATTTGAAAAATAGTGGTATTAAGTGGTCTTCTTTGTAGGTGTATGGATATTTTCTTATCACTGACAGCATTGTACTTCAGGATAGATCTCAAAATATTCTTTGTGATGACGAATGCCATGCCATTCCTCTACTATTTGTCATTCCTGGCATAGTAGATCATATGGTTTTCTGATTCAAAATGGCCTAAACCAGTCCATTTCAGCCCACTAATGCCTAGGATATTGCTCTTTGTGTGTTCCATTTAATTTTTGACAACTTCCAATTTTCAGAACTTTCCATGTTCTGATTATTAATGTGTGTTTGTAGCTGTTTCTTCTCATTTTGAGTCATGCCACATCAGCAAATGGAGTCCCAAAAGCTTTATTCCATCCACATCATTAAGGTTGGCTCCTCCTTAAAGGAAGGAGCGGCTCCTCCCCAGTTGTATTTTGAGTGCCTTCTGACTTAAGGGCCTCATCTTCCAGCACCATTTAGGACAACGTTTCTGGGTTATTCCTAAAGTTTTCCAATAATATATCAGACAGTGTTCATTGCTATTCATAAGGTTTTCACTGTCCAGTTCTTTGAGAAGTATATGCCCCCTTTCTTCTGTGTGTGTCTTACTCTGGAAGTTCTGCTGAAACCTGTCCAACATTGGTGACTCTGCTGGTATTTGAAGTACTGGTGGTATAGCTTCCAGGCTTACAGCAACATGCAAGCCGCCACAGTATGGCAAACTGACAGATGAGCAGTAGGCAGTTATGTTAGCTAATGCAACGCCTACAAATCATGACAGAATACTGTCCAATATAGTAATAGAAGATGATCCCGTTAGGTTGGAAGGCACTAAAAATAAGCAGTACCACAAGAATGGCCTTAAATTATATCAACCATCATAAAGATAGTGCAGGACCAGGAAACTTTTTTTTTTT
>NW_006921660.1:6912596-6918479 GCF_000298275.1 Orycteropus afer afer
GACACACAATTAATATACACCTCCATATGCTTTTAATTCTCTAGGTTTCCCTTACTCAATTTATCAAACTATAAAGATGACTTATTTCTAGTCTTTCTGTTTTAAGATATGCCAGGAAACTATCTAAAATTTTTACATTTGACCTCAAGAAAGAAAACCTGATGCTTGTTATTATTAGATCTTTTAAAAAGTTTAATTTTTTTTAAAAATTGTATTTTGTATACAGCAGCAGGAAACACACTTGTGCATTTTCCCAAAAAACCTCAAAATATCTGTTTGAGCCAATACTGGGAAAGGTGTAAATGAGGACTGTTGATTTTCAAATAAGGAACCCAAGGATAATTGTATTGTTGAATCTTTCCCTCTTTGGCATGGAACATGTAAAATATCTTATGTTGGGTATAATGTATCTATTATTACATGAACAGTAGTATGCAAAATCATTGCCATGTAAGCAATTTTTTAACAATTTACCTTATGAAGAATGTTATGAATCTATTAAATATTCACATGAATAGCACTTTTCACATAAATATTTCTAAATAAATTTTTAAGAATATAATTTGTAAAGTTAACTCTTGATTGGAGAATTAAAATAATTGATAAATGAGTAAAGTCTATCTGTGTCTCCATGGAATTTTTTGGAAAGTATAATAAAATTCTTTTTACATCTCTGTATTCTATTCATATGATGGAAATCCACTCATAATCCCATAAACCATTATACTCTCAGTGTTAGACCTCATTTTTCTATCAAATTTTCCATTGACACTGCAGACAGTACACAATAATCCTTTGAATGTGCATTTTCATTTGTGTGTGATGGGTGTGAGAGAGACCGTGAAATCTGAATCACAAATATCCATAACATAAGTCTCTCTCAGATCCATCCTGCTGGCTTCTCCATCCACAGAAGCACATCTTCTGGGCAGGCAAAGAGCCAATTGACTTCATGTGCAATGGAGCACATAGAAGAGATAAGTGATAAGAGAGGAGCACAACTATCAAACCATTTATCTAAGGCTGCAACAGCACAACTGCAATTACAACTTATCTTAACCATTACAAAAACATGTTTCTTTGCTTTCAGAATATTGTAATAAGAACTTGTAAAATTTTCTCAAAAATTTACTGTTAAGACTCAAAGTCACTCACAATAATTAAAGTAGCACTGCCTTCTATAGAATAGCTTAGAAAGATTTTTTTTTTTTTAACAAAAGCTAACATGTTAGTATTGCTTAGCTCATCAAAGCAGAACAAATTTATGAAAATATCTAATTACATTCGATAGCTAGGCACAGACACTTAAATTCCTGGAGTTTTATTATTTGATAAAAAATACTGTTTTTCCACATCCCTTAACATAAATATTGTCAATGTTTGTGCTCATCATATTTACTGCCTATTCTCAACTCCTTCACCTCAAACATCCCAAATCTACTACATCATAATTTTTGGGGGTGGTTCCCAGATTATTTAAATACATATTTATGATATATGTGTAATTTGATAATTTAGATCTGCACTGTAGGTTGAGAAATCTCTAGTTAAAATGTCAAAGTTTTGTTTTTGTTTTTGTTTTTGTTTTTGTTTAGGGACTGTTTACTGTTATCAGGTCATTTATTTATTTATCATTAAACTCTGAGCTTCATGAATCTGAAGATTCATGTCTTTCATCAGTCCTAGAAAATAATCAGTAATTATTTATATAAATATTTTCTATTTCACACTCCTCCAGTCCATTCTTCTGGATGTTAGTTATACGTAAGTTCTTGTCATTTGCTATCCTCCATATTTTTCTTTCTGTGGAAAAACCTATGCAACACAAAATTTGACCTTTGAACCATTTTCAAGTGGCACTACTCACACTCACAATGATGTGCAATGATCACCACTACTTGTTTCCAAAACTTTTTCATCACCCCACATAGAAACTCTGTGTCCATTACACAGTAACTCACTAGTCCATGATAACCACTAATTTACATTCTGTCTCTATGTATTTATCCACTCTTCATATAAATGAATTATACAATAGAATTTTTGGGAGCTCTGGTAGCATAGTGCCAAACCACTGCAGTGGTTGACTGCTAACAAGAAGGCTGGTGGTTCAAACCCACCAGCCACTCCTCGGAAGGAAGGTTAGGCAATCTACTTTCGTAGTGATACCGCCTCAGAAACCCAAGGAGGGGTCTTTATGAGTGGTGTCCGACTCAATGGCAAATAAAAACAACAACATACAATATGCCTTTGGTGTCTGCTTATTTCATTTAGCAAAAGGTTTCAAAGTGTATCTATATTGTAGCATGTATTAGAACTGAATTCCTTTTTATGGAGGAGTAATATTATATTGTATGAATATATCACATTTTGTGTTATAAATATATCCATTAATCTGTTGATGAATATTTGAGATATTTCTGCCTCTTTGCAACTGTGAATAATGCTGCAACAAACACTGATGTACAAATGTCTGCTTGAGTGTTTGCTTTCTTTTGGGTACATAATCAAGAATAGAGTCAGCAGGCCTAGCTATCTAGAGTTGCTGTAACATAAATGTCATAAGTGGTGACTCTAAAGAACAGAAATTTATTTTCTCACAATCTGGAGGCTCAAAGCCCAAATTGAGGTCTTGGTCAAGTGGCTTCTTCTTTGTCAGTAGTTCTGTGAGTTCCTTGGTTCCTAGGCATTCTGTGGCTTACAGACAATCCAAACATTGCATCTGTTTTGTTTTCCTTTGTACTACTCTAACCAAAAATATACCCCAAATGGGATGGCTTTAACAAACAGGAGTTTATTCTTACAATTTGGATGCTTTAAGTCCAAGTTCAAAGTGCCAGGCTCTAGGGGCTAGGTGAAAGTCCCTCAACCTTGGGCTTCAGCTCTGCCTCTTGCTCCCAGCCCACTGAGCTAGAGGCATCTTTTCACTCAGGCAGCTGCTGGCTGTTGAGGCTGACAAGCCCAAGGTTGACAAGTAACAAGGCACAGTCCCAATATTACCAAACCACATGGTAGGCCATTAATTCAAGCCCATTAAAAGTCCCAAGATTGGCAGCAGGCAGCCTGCTGAAAAATGACTCAGCTACTTGCAGAGTTCAAGCATGTCATAAGATAGAGACCATTCCCCAAGGATTCTCCTTATATACAGGAAGCAGACCACATCCTTAAGGCAGCTACTCAGTTGTTCGCAGTATATTCCACCATGGAGTTGATTACCAATTTCATCATGGGGAATACTACATCCAGGTGCACAAACACTCAACCAGATCCAGCCAAGTTGACACATATACTTAACTACCACAGCATCTATCTTCCCCTATGCCTGTGGTTTTTGTGTATATTTCAGAGTTTTATAATTCAGAAGTGATTAGATTTAGGATCCACCCTATAAAAATCAGCATAGCAAAAGAAAACTATTTCCAAACAGGATCATATCCACAGGTCCTAGAGCAAGGAATTCAACACCTATGATAGGGAACATAATTTGATCCATAACATATGGTAATTCTTTCTATGCTTAACTTTTTGAAGAATTGGCAAGATGTTTTCTCTAGTGTCTGTACTATTTTACATTTCCAGCAGCAATGGATGAGGGCTTCAAGTTCTCCACATTCTTGTCATCACTTGTTAGTTTCTGACAATAGCCATACTAATGGGAGTGACACGATAGCTCAAGGTAGTTTTGACGTCCATTTTGACAATCACAAATGACTTGAAATCAATTCATGTGATCATTGGTCTTTTGTATGTCTTCTTAGTAGGACCAAAAACTAAAACCAAATTCACCACGGTCTAATCAGACCTAACTCATAGCCACCCATCCTTGGGTTTCCAAGGCAGTATCACTATGGAAGTAGATTGCCCGACCTTCCTTCCAAGGAGTGGCTGGTAGGTTTGAATTGCCAGCCTTCTGGTTAGCAGTGAATTGGGCACTACACCACCAGAGCTCCTCCTCTGAAAGTTTGTTGTTGTTGTTGTTATTGTTGTTAAGTTTTAGTAGTGTTTTTTTCTTTTAATATATTCTGGATTTAAACTCATATCAGATGCATAATTTCCAAATATTTCCTCCCATTTTGTTAGCTGTTTCATCAGTTATTTATTATTTTTTTAAATGAAGTCCAATTTATCTATTTTTAATTTTGTTGTTCATGCTTTTGGTGTCATATATGAGAGTTTGTTGTCAAATATAAGGTCCTGAAATTTATCCATCTGTTTTATTCTAAAAGTTTTATGGTTTTCTCTCCAATGTTTAGGTTGTGAATCTATTATTTATTTACTTATTTTTTTTATTTTTTAGTGTTTCCTCCCTTCCCATTGCACCTCTGGTAACCTACAAAGAAAGGTTTCTTCCATATATAAACCTTTCCTTGACTGTTTACAATAATAAACTAATACTGTATTTGTCCTTCTGTGATTGACTTACTCACTCACCATAATGTCCTCCAAGTTCATCCACATTATGCAGTATTTTGCAGATTTTACACTATTCTTTAGGGTTGCATAATATTCCATTGTGTGTATGTACCATAGTATGGTTATCCATTCTTCTGTTGATGGGCACCTAGGTTGTTTCCATCTTTTTGTTATTGTAAATAATGCTGAGATTAACATTGGTGTGCATATATCTATTCTTGTCCT
Source organism: Orycteropus afer afer (assembly GCF_000298275.1). Lineage (NCBI taxonomy): Eukaryota > Metazoa > Chordata > Mammalia > Tubulidentata > Orycteropodidae > Orycteropus > Orycteropus afer. The sequence goes on from NW_006921660.1 coordinate 6,917,235, forward strand.
GGTTCTCACTTCTTTAGGATATATACCTAGTAATGGGATTGCTGGATTAAATGGTACTTCTAATTCTAGCTTTTTAAGGAATTGCTGTACTGCTTTTCACAGTGGTTGTATCATTTGGCAGTCCCACCAGCAGTGTATGAGAGTCCCAATCACTCCATATCCTTGTCAGCATTTGTTATTTTCTGTCTTGTTGAACTTTGCTATTAGTCCTGGGGCCGGATGGTATCTCACTGTTGTTTTGATTTGCATCTCTCTAATGGCTAATGATCGTGAACAGTTCTTCATGTGTTTTTTGGTTGTGAATCCATTTAAATAATTTCCTTGTATGGTGTGAGGATGTGAAGATGTCTGCATGTGGAAATCCAGTTGTTCCAGCACCATTTGTTAAGGATATTATTCTTTATAGCCTCCATATTATTTAACATCATTTCCACACTGTCCATCTTACCATCTCTCTTCTATATATATATATTCTGTACAATCATTTTAGATCTGTCTTCTACCAGTTTGCTAATTATTATTTTTTTGAATCTGTGTCTAATGTGTTGGTAATATGTCCATTATGGTTTTAATTCTAAGTATTATATTTTTTATGGGAGCTCTGGTAGCATAGTGGCTAAGGCACTTGACTGCTAACCAGAAGGCTGGCGGTTCAAACCCACTAGCCACTCCCCGGAAGATTGCCCCGGATGGGGCAATCTACTTCCGTAGTGATACTGCCTTGAAAACCCAAGAAGGGGTCGCTATGAGTCAGGTCCGACTAGACTGCACATAACAACAACAACAACAACATATTTTGCATGTTTAAAATTTCCCTGTGGTTCTACCTTTGGTTCTGCACAGCAGTTTTAGAATGTCTTCAATGTCTCTTTTCCTTTACTATTATACTGTAATTTATAGTAATGATTTTCAACACTCTTGTGGCATAGTGCCTAACCCAAGAGCCACTATTTGGAAGGAAGATTGGGCAATCTACTTCCATAGAGATACCCCCTCAGAAATCCAAGGAGGAGTCACTATGAGTTGAATTGACTCAATAGCAGTGAGTTAACAACAACAGTACATATATCGAATTATATTGGCTTATATTATGTATAATATTATATTATATTGGCTTGTATTATATATGCTACCCTGTTGCCCTATTCTGACTCATAGTGACCCTATAGGACACAGCAGAACTGCTCCACAGGGTTGCCAGGGCAGTAAATCCTTATAGAAGCAGACTGTCACATCATTCTCCTA
>NW_006921660.1:6918759-6951481 GCF_000298275.1 Orycteropus afer afer
TTTTTGCTGTTGTTGTTGGTTATTTCTTCTGAATATCACACATAATGGCGAGCTTTAATTTGTATAATTTTGTGTTGTAAGCTCATATTTGACTAGATTCCATTGCAAGAATACTGTGCAAGTGGATTGAGCCCATGAGCCTCCAGAAAATATCCTATCTGCTTAATTAGCACCACTTCTTTAAAATAACCTGGAGCCATCTTGTTTATTTCTAAGCTGGGTCTTTTCTGGACATTGGAATGGCAAATTTAAATTCTAAACCCTTTGGAGACAGTGAGTATTCAGGAATGTTCTCTGGAGAATGGGAGGAATTCTTTCTTTCTTTCTTTCCTTTTTGTACTTTGATCTCAGGCATATTCATTTCTTTTTTCACTTCCTTTTTGCAGTCTAGCAGATAATTTTCAGTATAATCTTTCTTTGGGAAAATCGCATTTCAAGGGTCACAGAAGTTTTTGTAGGGTTCTCAGTCTCTGCCCTCTACCTTTCAGGGTTTGACGACCTTGTATGTTTTCCCTACATGGTTTTTAAAACATGCATCTTATTAGGGAGATTCACACATGCTCAAATAGGTAGCCCTATTTCAGCATTTCCTCACCTCTTTTCAGCTTTCTAGTCATTTGAGGATTCAGGAATTTCCCTTTTTTATTGAAACTCACCTATGATATTATAACAATTTTGCTACAACATATCCAGAATTTCTACAATTTGGTAGAATGTATTTTGTGCTTTTTTTTTTTTTTTTTTCCCAATCCAATCCTCTTTAGAAGGAGCCCTGGTGATATAGTGGACAAGAACTGGGCTGCTAACTAAAAGTAATGGCTTAGAACCCACCAGGTGCTCCACAGAAGAATGATGCAGTCTGCGTCTATAAAGATTTACAGCCTTGGAAACCCTATGGAAAAATTCTACTGTATCCTATAGGGTTGCTATCAGTCTGAATCACCTTGGTGGCAAATACGCAGATATATTTAATCCTCTTTGGGAATCCCCTGGGTGATGCAAATAGTAAAAAGTATTTGGCTGCTAACTGTAAGGTTAGAGATTCAAGTCCACACAGAGGCACCTGAGAAGATATGCCTGGAAATTTACTTTAGAAAAACCAGCCAATGAAAGCTTTATGGAGAGCAGTTGTACTCTAATACACAAAGGGTCACTATTCATCAAAATCTTCTTGATGACAAGTGGTGGTACACCTCTCTTTAGCTCTAGACGCTCAGTCTCTCCATTACTTAACTGCATATGGTGGCTTTGCTTCCTTTGTCTAAAGAGCAAAGAGTAACAAGTCAAAAGGAGTAATGAGAAAGATAAAATAAGTGTTTTGAAGGCTAAAGAAAAATAAACAAATGAATAAATAGATTCCAGGGGGACAGAAATAAGAGACTGAAATTTTAAATCCAAACGATAACTAAAGATAGGTGCTCAGGTCATCATGTACCTTGGGAAGTATCTGTGTACACAAAGAGAAAGCATTTGTAACTCAGTTTTCTGGAGACAGGAATCCTTTCAGTGATGGAATGAAGTGATGCTTGAAGGAGAAAGATCTTTTCATGAGACTGTCATGAGAATTCCTAAGCACTTTGCACTATGAGGATTAGTGGGAACACATTATTTATACCAAAATCAATGTGAGAAAGGCATCTTTGTTAAATATAAAACCAAAACCAAACTCACTGTCTTCAATTCTGACTCTTATTGACCCCCATTGGATTTCCAAGGCTGTAAATCTTAATGGAAGTAGATTGCCCCATCTTCCCTCTGTGGAGCGGCTGGTAAGTTGAACCACGTACCTTCTAGTTAGCCCTCAAATGCCTTTTCCACTATGTCACCAGAGCACACATGTTTAAGTATCCATTTCCATATGTTCTACACATATCAACAGTCAACCCACTATTATCCATATAGCTAAGTTCTGCTTTGTGGATACACCATAACCTATACTTAATTCCAGGCTGCAATATCATGCTTTTAAGTAGGTTTATTTAATACATTTTATAATAAATACATTTATTTTGATATTAATATAATAAAAAAAAAAAAAAAAAAACACAAAAACGAACTTACTGCCGTGAAGTCCAATCTGACTCATAGCAACCCCTTCTTGTGTTTCTGAGGCAGTATCTCTATGAAAGTAGATTGGCCAATCTTCCTTCTGAGGATTGGCTGGTGGGTTTGAACCTCCAGTGTTCTGGTTAGCTGTCAAATGCCTTAGGCACTATGCCACTAGTGCTCCCAATGAGCACATATAATACATGTGTTAAATCAGATGCCTCAAAAATATTTTGCAATATATGTCAAAGACAAATACCGAAATATGATTGATTATTGTATTGTATTCTATTTTGAATATACATCACAAACCAAAACCAAACTCACTGCTGTCCAGTCAGATCTGACTCACAGTGACCCCTCTTTGGGTTTTGAGGTGGTATCTCTATGAAAGTAGATTGCCCAATCTTCCTTCTGAGGATTGGCTGGTGGGTTTGAACCAACAGCTTTCTGGTTAGATGTCAAACACCTTAGGCATTATAGAATGAACATATAACATTTATCTTTTATAATGGACACTACTGACTACCTATCCAGCATCCAATTCTTTCTTAACAGTCCCTTCCTAGTAGAATCTCAAATTTTGTTTACATCTCTACTCTTCTCCCACAGAGCCAAATGTGTGAATTGATTTATCTAAGGTATTACACTGGATAAATCTTCTGTAAAAGACTTGTTTAAAGTTTTTAAGAGCAAAGATGTCACTTTGAAGACTAAAGTATGTTTCACCCAATCCATAGTATTCTGAATTGCTTCATATGCATGTGAAACTGAACAAGAAAAAAGAAGACCATGGAAGAATTGATGCATTTGGACTTTTGTGTTGGCAAGGAATACTGAAAATACCATGAACTGCCAGAAGAATGAACATATCCATCTCGGTAGAAGTTCAGACAGAATGTGCCTAAGAGACAAGCATATCCAGACTTCATCTCACATACTTTGGTCATTGTCTTATGGTGGGTTCTCAAGAGAAGCAAAATTGATATAATTTATATATATATATATATATAGAGAGAGAGAGAGAGAGAGAGAGAGAGAGAGAGAGATAAACTTATCTTAAGAAAATGATTCATGCAGTTATAAGGGCTGGCAAGTCCCAAGTTCTTGGATCAAACATCAAGCTGGAGGCTCTTCCCAACTCACACAGCTGCAGTGGCTGATAAGCCCAAGATCAGCAGGCTCACAGAACAGTCATAGGCAACACGACAGAATCCAGATCCACAGAAGGTTCCCGAGTTTTCCCAAGACATCCTTTTAAATTTTGGAAGCAGCCCACAACCCTAAGGAAACTCCCTCTCAACTGGTTGGCTGCTCAACTATGTACATCAGATTTCATCATGGGAACAACCACATCACAACTGCTTAAGCTACTCAGAACCATGGTCCAGCCAAGTTGACACACAGCCCCAACTATCACAGTCATGTTGTCAGAAGGGACCTGTCTCTGGAGAAGGTTATGATGGTTGGTAAAGTAGAAAGTCAGCAAAAGAAGGGAAAACCCTCAATGAGATGGACCAGTACAGTGGCTGCAATGATGGGCTCAAGCATAGCAAGGATTGTGAGGATGGCAAGCAAGACTGGGCAGTGTTTCATTCTGTTGTACAAAGGGGTCAGTATGAGACTATGAGTGGATGCTGACTTGATGGCAATGAACAACAAGCTTAATATTTTACCTTTTGCCAATTATTTGTTTAAAAATGGGCATGTAATAGATTTATAACCAATAGGATATTAAGGTGATTCAGGGAAAACTTTTCTCCCTAACAAAGGAGACATATAAGAAGAAATAAAGTTGTATAGAAAGTGAATTTGCTCTGTAAATTTTCACCCAAATCACAATTAAAAAAAAAAAAAAGTAATATATATATATATATATATATATATATATATATATATATATATTCTTATTTCTAAATTAAGAGAGCTTGAAAATGACATAAGCATCTACTCCTACCATCTTTCTACTGAGTGTAAAAGCAATACCTGGGGGTGGGCTGGAGGTGAGGAAAGCTGAAGGAAAGAAGGAAACAACACAGATGACAGCATTGGGTGGCCAAATTAAAGCAACCCTAAGTCTGTTTTACCTTTGGACTTTCTGTTTAGTATGATGTTAAATCTTTTCATGGTTAGAGTCACTTGTAATAAGAGTTTCCATAACTTGCAATCAATAAACAACATGTTAATAGGTATACAAAGAGTTCAAAACAACTCAGAATTCATTAGTGTGCTAGTCCAAACATAAGCTACATGGTAGTAAAATTTCATATTTATTATCTTGTTTGATAAATAGCAATGTAATTAGCACAACTGAAAATATACATGACAAAGACTGAAAAATATTTTTCTTTCCAGTAATTATGACCTCAGCTGCTATTGATAACTTTACTGTAAAAAATGGGTAGCCAGGCTCTGATTCTCTGTGCAAATATAGGTTTGGTAGTTTCCATCTCACAATGAGATAACTGGGCTGTAGTTTTCATTTATGTACTTTAACATTATAAGAAAGGATTTACTCTATCCAGAAGGCTGTGCATATACACATTAACTTGCTCTACTGCATGCTTTTCACAGAACCAATCTAATTTTGACATCCTTTATGGCTATTAAGGAGCTCTGGTGGTGGTGTGGTTAAGTCATTCAGCTGTCAACTAAAAGGTTGGTGGTTCAAACCCACCAGCTGCTCTGTGGAAGAAAGATGAGGAAATATGCTTATATAAAGATTTATAGACTTGGAAACTCAAGGGGGGGCTACTGTGATTCAGAATCAACTCGATGGCAGTGAGTTTGGTTTTTGGTTTTATGGTTATAATTCTTTCTGAGTGTCCATCCTTCAGTTTTCATTCCTACTAATTTAACATTATGTTTACATTTAATATTATGATATACAAATGGTTGAAACCTCTTACAGGGACAACATTTGGAACAATTGCTGCCCAAATGACAATTGTGCACTCTGGACTTGAACCAATGCTATTTGAGCAGCATTCCTGACAGCACAAGATGATTAAAACAGGTAATGATCAACTGAGTCAGCCTTTCTTGTCTGGAACTTGTTCTCTTCTCGCTTATTAAGGGCACTTTTCTCTACTACTAAAGCACTATTGTATAACAAACGATGCAAAGTGACATCTCAATATAAGCCTTTACATAAAAGCTCAGAAAAACTGCATGATTTGGCCCTCCTGAACACACTGCTGGAAAAATCCATAAATAAATGCTGTGGTTTATGAATGTGACCCTTTCCAGACATGATATGAAGTTCACTCTATTGTCTTATGTCCTCAATCTTTTCTCCACTTAGAGTTCTGACACTCAGTAATGAAGGAGGAAGGTCAGCTCTACAGTAACTCTGCACTTGCTGATCTTTAACATTTTCAAGAATGACAGATTCACTTCCCATTTGCTATACCTGTAGAGACTATTTTAAAAGAACCTGAAGATTTATGCAGCTCCACAAACAACATAGCATAACTTTAAAAAACAAATGACACCTGTCTAGTGGTTCATGATGTTGGATGATTAATGTCATACTTTTTGCAAACAAGGGACTGATTCATCCTTTTCTATCTTCCTAAGGGCTCCTGGGCAAAGGCAGGGTGGAACTTTCATCTGTTCTGTGTCTTATAAGTAAGCATGCTTATAATGATGGTATCGAATGTACATTCGGACCTGTCCACTGGGCATTAACCTTAAGCTCTGCAGTCTGACCAAATACAAATGCCAACCAACAGCGCTATGAGCAATGAACAGAAGGCACTTCAGAGAAACTGTGGCATATACTGCTGAGATTACTTGGCAAAGCTTTCATTGTATCTCTTCCAACTGCAAACCAATTACTGTAAGTTAACTTAAATATAAATCAATAAAGAGCTATATGCAAGTTTTACTGATATTTTTGACCTCATCTGATTTATGTAAGAAAAGAAATATGCCCCGTCTAAAAGAGAAAAGCAAGACAGAGCATATCATAACACATAATTGAACTTAATATTTAAGATTCTTATTCTCTGATTGTTTAATTTTTAAGTTATGTGCCGTGCAGTCAGACCTGACTCATAGCGACCCCTCTTTGGGGTTTCCGAGGCGTTATCACTACGGAAGTAGATTGCCCAACCTTCCTTTTAAGGAGTGGCTGGTGGGTTTGAACCACCAGCCTTCTGGTTAGCAATCAAGTGCCTTAGGCACTACGCTACTCGAGCTCCCATTTTATGCATTAGAAAATCAAATATTCTTTAACATTTTTTTTTCATGTAATTCCTCATACTAGCACAATATTCCTCCAGGTAGTATAACAATGAATATAAATAGAGGTTCTCTAGCCACTATGTGGGTTCAAACATGAGATCTGCCAATTTCCAGCAGGCTAAACAAAGAAAAATTAATTAAACTGTGATATCTCTATCTATTAAATAAAGATGATAACTTTATATCTTATAGAGTAATTGTGAAGAATAGATGAGTTTAAAAAACACGTAATAAGACTTAATAATTCTAAAGTATTAATTATTAGTTACTCTTCAAATTTTGGGCTTTTGGAGGATTTCAAATGTGAGGTATTTAAGGGTATATATCAAGAGATAAGATTTAGAAACTTGTCTTTGAATTACATGAAAAGATCATCAAGATTGCTTTATGAATGGAAGGAAATAAATTAAATTTTATTTGAATAAAATGAAGTTTCCCACTGTTAACCTACCTCTATGTCATGTCAGTTGATATGGTTGGTTACATATTAAATAAAGAGGAACAAAATATCAAGAGCCTCTGCTGTGTGCATTTTCTCATAATTATCATTTAACAATATATTTTATATGCCTACTGTTGTCAGACGCAGATAGGTGCTGTGGATACCAAGAGAAACAAAATGGAGATAGTTTTTAGTATCTATTCTAATGGAGGTGATAAGACAATAAATAAACAATTATACAGTGTGACCTGTGTATAATAAAATGAAACACTGTATTTGGATAGAAGATTAATTTATTTATGTAGGTTTGCTGTACTAAATAGGACTATCATAGAAAGCCTAGGTGAAATCTATGATGATGACATAGTTCCTAAGGCATTTGACTACTAACCAGAAAGCTAGTGGTTCAAATCCACCAGCCACTCAGAAGGAAGATTGGGCAATCTACTTCTGCAGTGATACTGCCTCGGAAACCCAAGGAGGTGTCGTTATGCATGGGATCTGACTCGACAGCAGTGAGTTTGTTTTTTAAAGATAGGGAAACTTCATGGCTCAATGGTTAAGTGCTAGACTGGTTACCAAAATGATAGTGGTTTGTGTCTGCCCAATGGTTCCTCAGGAGAAAACCCTAGTGATATCCTCCAGTACAGATTAAGCTAAAATCATTACAATGGAGTCAGTTCTAACTCATAGTAATCCTATATTGTTGTTGTTGTTATGTGCTGTCGAGTCAGACCTGACTCATAGTGACCCCTCCTTGGGTTTCTGAGGTGGTATCCCTAAAGAAGTAGATTGTCCAACCTTCCTTCTGAGGAGTGGCTGGTGGGTTTGAACCACCAGCCTTCTGGTTAGCAGTCAAGTGCCTTAGGTATTATGTTCCTAGAGCTCCTTGTAGTGACCATATATGACAGGGTGAAACTCTAGTTTTCAATACTGCAAATCTTTATGGAAGTAGTGCCTGGTATGTTGGATATAACAACCTTTTATGTTGCAGTGAACATTTTAGCCATTGTACCAACAGGGCTCCTTCCCAGTAATGATTATTACCTTAAAAACCCTATGGAGCAGTTGCATTTTCTCACAAAGGGGTCACTATGAGCCAGAATGGACTGGATGACACCTAATAACAATGGAGATAAACAAAAATAAGGATAAACTTATCTTGAAGAAGCAAGGAAGAACCAATAATACATATTTACTGTTTACCAGACACTACTATAGATACTAAGGATTCAGTGGTTAACAATATGGACAGAGTTTCTGCCCTTTTGGAGTTAATAATCTAGAAAGGGAGAAAAAGAAGATATTAACTAATAAATAAATATTTTATTCTATATGCCATAGGAAAACATGGAAAGGATTTAAATAAAGAAGAAACATAAGGTAAATGGTTTCATGGAAGTTACATGACAGCTTGGTTAGAGAGCAGATAGTAGAATCTAGTAGCAGCAGACAGACAGGACACTGAATCAGAAGGCATTGCCTTCAACAGTACAACCTGTATATGGAAGCTTTAACTCAATGAGTGTGAAGATAAAAGATTTTTGCTTTTTTAGGCCTGACTATATTGTTAAAATAAGACTTCACATTTTCAGTTAAGATGCCATTTCTCTAAAACTTGGCTCCAACATTGTGTTATAATTAACTTGTTCTCTCTTTCATTTCCTGATGCATCCTGTATTTCCTATGATCTAAGATAGGGTCAACTAAAGGCTTCTGAGCTGGACTTTAGGACCAGCCACATGAACTTTGACAAGCACCAAGGGAGCCTCTTAAGGATTACCTGACTGCCAGGAACTCACAAGAAACATTCCTTTCTTAATTACCCTCTGTCCTATCTAACTTTTAGAAAATTATTAAATGATCCTACATACAAGTTAGGAGCTCTGGTAGCGTAGTGCCTAAGGCACTTGACAGTTAACCAGAAGTCTGGTAGTTCAAACCCACCAGCCAATCCTCAGAAGGAAGGTAGGCAATCTACTTCTGTAGTGATAGTGCCTTGGAAACCCAAGGAGGGGTCGCTATGAGTTGGGGCCAACTCGATAGCACATAACAACAACAACAACACATACAAGTTGTTTCTTTTCCTTTGGTATAAGAACTCCTGACTATAAGCACTCAGTTGAACACTGATTTTGGAGTCACTGAGACCCTATCCGTCTCTTTTTGGTGAACCTCCTAATTAACTCTCTTCACCTTGAAAGGAGCTCTGGTGGTATAGTGGTTGCTAACCAAAAGGTCAGTGGTTTGAACCCACCAGATGCTCTGTGGAAGAAAGATAGGGCAGTCTGCTTCTGTAAAGATTTACAGCCTGGGAAACCCAATGAGGTTCACTATGAGTTGGAATCAACTAGATGGCAGTGAGTTTGGTTTTGGTTCTTCTCCTTGAACTCTGGTGTGGAGTATTAGCTATGCCACTCCAGGGCCAGACACTGGCATTTTTTTGGGTAACAAGAATGGCAGTGAAAACAAAAAGACATTATAAATTTGAAACAATTATTGCATATAAAGTCAAGCAACTTGATAATGAATTAGTTGAGGAAGGCAAGGATGAGGAAGGAAGGATCAAAAAGACAACAATATTTCTGGTTTCATAAACTGCAATATAATAATGCCAATTATTGGGAAGGGGCAGGAATCAAAACTGGTTAAGTTTGAAAAATGGAGCCATCAAATTGAAAAGTACAAAAGTCTCAGTCTTATCATAGAGTTCTAAGCTGGGTATATAATACTATATGTTATTAACTTTTGTATGTGAACCTAAAATCTAAAGCACTTTGTTTATGGAAGGCTGCAATCTACAGCTGGGGATCTAACTCCATTTTAAGTCTTGATGTAAGTTCAGAATCTATTTGAGTTCTTTATGTTACTTCCCTATTGCTTGCTGACCATTAGTTAAAAAATGTGGCTATGCTTAGAAAAGTTTCTGCAAGCCATGGGAGCGGCAGCTTGCCCTCAGGAAGAATGTGGTTGAAAGTGCATTAACTAGCCTGCAGTAAAATGCTTACACAAGGATTTGCATGGACGTGTCCTTCTTACACACAGAACTAGGGAACTTGCCTGGGTATGTCCTTAACGATTTACCAAAAATAGCCAATCAGAAGAACTTACTTTAACAAGCCAATCAGAATATTTCTGACTTATTTTCTGATACTTTAATATCTAAGCTATATGTGGCCTCTGACTGGTGAAGCACCGTGTTGAGAGCCTCTCTACTCTGTTTCCCAATTCTCCTGTCTTTTTTTTTTTTTTTCTTATAATAGCTCTGTTTACTTTTAATTTCAAACAGATATCAAGTTTTTCCACTCACTGACACTTTGGTTTTTAAGTATTTAAAATAATTGGAATGGTTGAGATTATGTACAGAGAGACTATTCAGATGGACTCTTAAAAAAAAAGTCAATTTTGTGATAATTCCTAGGTGCACATTTTCTCTTCTTGAACATGTTAATTACTGAATTCTCCAATTAAAAATTTTAAAATTATAATAGAAAGGGCATCACTCACATAATAAAAATAGAGATATTTATGCAAGAACTTGTTTTTGTTTTCCATTCCAAAAAAGGTAAGGAAAAAATGTGAAGATTGTTCAGTGTTAAAAATGTGTTAGTACATCAGAAATGTATTATAGCTGTGGGTAAAAAGTTACAAAGTTTATCAGTACAGCTAGAAAGAAAATTAATCTAGTCTGGCATTAAAAATAAAATTAAAACCAAAATAGAATTTTTTTTGAACACTTGTATATGGCATGTATCGTGTTTATATAATATTAATGTTTCTTAATATATTAATGAGTTTTTAAGTTTTTTATTCTTAAAAAAATCAATATTGTAAATCCACATACCTTCAGATTACAAAAAGAGGAATAAAATGGAATGAAGCATTACTTTAATGATGTTTCTATGGCATTAAAAAATGTTGAGGAAAATATTCCCAAGGCTTCTGAAATATGTTGTTGTTATGTGCCATCGAGTCAGCCCTGACTCATAGCGACCCCTCCTTGGGTTTCCGAGGCAGTATCACTACAGAAGTAGGATTGCCCAACCTTCCTTCCGAGGAGTGGCTGGTGGGTTTGAACCGCCAGCCGTCTGGTTAGCAGGCAAGTGTCTTAGCCACTATGCTACCAGAGCTCTATAGCATGGCATAAAATTGCTTGATATGCTTATTTTGGAAACATTAGCATAATGGAATACAATCAATAGAATCTAATAATTACAGCAAAACCACATAATTCCCACAAGTAAAATGCACTGTACATTCTATACAAATTACTATCCTGTAAATTGCTTAATTGCATTCTACGTAAGGAAATTCATCAGAAAATAAGACTATCTCATTTTACTCTTGAGAGTATTTTGGAATTTATGTAACAGAAGTAGCAATAAAGGGTCAAATCTTCAAATTCATTCAAGACCAAACCCTGGCACAAGGAATATATACTCTAGGATCACCTTCCAATTAATATATGGTCAAATAACTAGTAAGGGGAAGCTGTCAGTGATGAAAAGGAAAAGAAGTTTAAAACTATAGAGTCTAGTAAAAAATGCCAATAAGTTACATGAAAATTATTTCAGATTCTATTTTTAATATCTTTAATATGTGTTGATGTAACACTTGTTGAATAAACTAAAGTGACATTTTGGTTTTTATAGTAAATTTCCATTTTAATAAAAACATATACTTGAGATTTTATTTGATACTGAACAATTCCAAAGTCAGAAAGAAGTGGGGCAGTTCTACTCCGTCCTGTTGTGTCACTGTGATTCAAATACTGGCAGTGGGTAGGTATTCCAACACCATTAGCTTATCAATCTTCCTCCAGTCTCCTGCCTGTAAGTTATATGTGTAGGAACTAGGGGAGGAACAGAATGTTACCAAAAGATCCCATCCATTCTCCCCATTTCTCCACCTGCATCTGAACAAGAGTTTTAAATAAAATCATGCTTTTATTACTAGATTGATTTTTGAATTCAGATGATTAAAGTTTTATCTTGCAAATAAACTCAGGAAGGAATCATAGTTTTGTCCTCTCTCCACTCATGCCTATTTTATCAGTACCTTGTAAGTTAATAAATGTTTGGTGAATGGTAATCTCTCCATAGGTTTATTCTTCTAAGCACAGTAAAATTTAATTTAATCAGAGCTTCAAAATATCATACAATAAAACTAATTTAATTACACTTAACAATGGCCACTAGACTCATTAAAATGTTAATGGAGCTTATAATTATTAAATTGCTTAATGATTGCTAATAAGAATAAATGACAAAATAAAATTTAAGTACAAAACAAAAATGCCCTCAGGTAATTTTTCTCAGCTTCAATCCCATTTGACATTGTTATGTTAATATCTTAGGAAATATGGTAGATTTGAGACTTGTGAGGAAGGACATAACACTGAACAATATTCAAAATAGATGTCTTTATGTCTAGCAAAGTGAATCAGCTGTGTCCTGTACAGTTTTATAAAATAATTCAATAACTAGTGAATTTTTTATTAGAATCACAGAAATACTTTAACAGAAATTAAGTCCTGGTATATGATAACTATATTTTACTCAGGAAATTAAATAGGTATTTAAGTATAGCAACAAAACAGTTCTGAATATATTTTCAAGTCATGTCCAACTGTCATTTTTATCATTTACTTTTATGATTTTCTCTATTATAAAATAAATCATATTTGGTTTTAGATATTAACATGAATTGAAATAACTTTATTTTAAAGTAAGTAGATACATTTTGAGCTATTTCTGGTCCCTGGTGGTGCAAATGGTTGGTGCAGAGATGCTAACTGAAAAATTGGCTGCTCTAGCCTATGTGGCAGTGCCAGGGGAAAAAGTCCTGGTGATCTGCTAGCAAAAGGTAACAGCCATGAAAAGCCTTGGAGCAGTTTTACTCTGAAACACACGAGGTTGCCATGGGTCATAACTGACTCAATAATAATGGGTATAGTATGGTGGCCTTAGCTAGAAGACCAACAGCTCACCCAGAGTAGCAGCGTGAAGGAGTTTATAGGTAAGTGGGTAGATGCGGGGTGGATCTCAGGTCTACTCTGTAACATAAGGGGTTACCATGAATTGAAATCAAATTGATGACAGCAGGTTTGGGTTTTTTTTTGGGGGGGGGGTATTTCAAATCTTGTATCAGAGGTCACTTTTTTAGAAGGTGATTATTAAATAGTAAAAAAAAATGTATATATGTATATTTTTGAAAGGGTTATTGAACACTTGGCATTCACTTGTGTATCAGTTCCTTTGATGAATAAATAAATGTGAACAAAACAAGGGTGAGAAAGACCTATTACATGAAATTATACTTGTGTCATAGGCTGAAGAATAACACTATAAGAGCTTCTGGCCACAAAATCTCTCTCCCAAACAGTGTAATGGTCTTGGAAATCTATAACAAGTAGTTTTCTGTTTGTTTTTATTTTTTAATATCATGAGCCTTTTTGTTGTTGTTGTTGTTGTTACGTGGTGTTGAGTTGTCTCCAATTCATAGTGACCCCTCCTTGGGTTTCTGAGGCAGTATCACTACAGAAGTAGATTGCCAAACCTTCCTTCCGAGGAGTGGCTGGTGGGTTTGAACCACCAGCCTTCTGGTTAGCAGTCAAATGCCTTAGGCACTATGCTACCAGAGCTCCCTATCATGAGCCTTAGAGTTCATTCATCTAATTTTTATATATTGCAGCTGAGATCCTGAAATGGTAAGTGACTATTGTAGTAACACAACATTAGTTTGCAACAGAGTCTAACATAGGTCTACTAGCTAAAGGCACTTCATTTCCAGACTTAGGCTGTTTCTTTTATATGCAGCAGGTGCAGTAGACAGAAGTAATAAGGACCCACAGAGTGATCACACACGCACACACACACACACACACATTAAAACATTCCTCTGACTCAATGCCTACATGAAATGGAGTCTGACTTTTTCTTCTATTTTATCTTCTTTTTCTTTCCTCTGTTCAGAACTTTCCTTTCTGTAAACATTCCAAACTTGTTCTTATCTCAGGGATGTTGCATTTATTGCCCTTATCTGTCTAATATTTTCGTCATGATTTTTCACAAAATTTGTTCACCATTCAGCTAAAATGGCACCTCTTAGAGATACCATCTTGGACCATAGCCATCTATCCCCACACCTCAATCTACACATTGACTGAGTGATTACATTTTATTAATGGTACTTATCACTATCTTGGGAGCTCTGGTGGCAAAATGCCTAAGGCATTTGACTGCTAACCAGAAGGCTGGCAGTTCAAAACCACCAGCCACTCCCTGGAAGGAAGATTGGGCAATCTACTTTGGTAGAGATACCACCTCGGAAACCCAAGAAGGGGTCGCTATGAGTCGGAACAAATGGACGGCAGTGAGTTTGGTTTGGTTTTTCGGTATCACTATCATAGAATGTTTTGCATATTTGCCAACATGTTTAAAATGTTTCCTTTTATTTAGATGTTAAATCCTTGAAATCAGGGACTTAGATCTATTTGCTACTGCAGCCCCTAAGCCAAAATAGTGCTTAGTACATACCCCCATTAGCTGCCTTCAAGTTGGTCCCTGACTCATGGGAATCATGTTCAATGAAACATTATTTTCAAAAGTAGATCACTATGCCTTTTTTCACGGTCCATCTTAATATGGAAACTCCCCTGAAGCTTGTTCACTGTAATAGCAGCACACAAGTCTGCACTTACAGGTGCATTGGCTGGGAGTCAAACCCAGTTCTCCCACGTGGAAAATGAGAGTTCTACCACAGAACCACCTCTGCCTCACAGCTTAGTAAATAGTAGACTATGAATCAATAGGTATGATTGCTGCCTGTTGAAAATGCAGGCAAAAGTTAGGAGAAAATTTATTCACTTCATAATTCTTTATCGATGCAGCCACCTTTTAAAACACTCAATGTGGTGCTTGGTGTGCATTATCAGCACCTTTGTTCATGCTAAAGCTTACCTAGTTACTTCAACTCTTTCTAGACCTGGTGAGATTTTTATCGATTCTACGTGTAATGGTTTTCTCCTATATAAAATTGTTGGGGGATACTTAATGAATATATTAATATTTAAAACAGTATTTAAAAAGCATTTATAAGTAAAGAGTGTCAAGTTCATATTAAACAATCTATGAATAATAGGCATTATAATTATTATTATTAAAGAGATTAGCTATATATTTCAGGCACGTCTCCATTTATAGATATGGTAGGTAAGGTGCAAGTGTTCATTTACTATAAACAAAATATGTATTTAAGTTACAATTTTGTACACATGTTTTCACAAAATCTTGAAAGAAAAAACCTTGTTAATGAATATAGAGCTAGGATTCATAATATAAATCTAGTTCTTTTCATAATAGAGAGGAACAGAGATACAAGCTCCTAATATTTTCTATCATTGGGCTTCATGTTTGTCTTACAAAGAGCACTTCTGAGGATATGGGTAGTTAAATCTCCCTGGGCCATTAACTGCTGGTCTCCTTCTCACACTGCCAACAAGTATACTATTTGTAATCATTCAAATCATGAATTATGCACACAGATTCTACAAACAGGAGTGATGTCTTCAACAACTCATTTCATCGCATCACTGATCAGTCATCATGGGAGAGTTTAGATACTGCCTTGTAGGGATAAGGCAGTGTAGGGATTTGGCTGTGAACTAGAAGGTCACTGGTTCAAACCCACCAGTGCTCTGTGGAAGGAAAATGGAACAATCTATTTCCATACAGATTTACAGCTTCAGAAACCCAATGGTGGCTGCTATGAGTCAGAATTGATGGCAGTGAAGTGTTTTTGTTTTGTTTTGTTTTGTTTTTTTGGTTCTGTTTGTGTTTGGAATCAAAGAATATTGAGATGTGAACACCATTACTAGCCACCAATCATTTACCTAGGTTATAAACATAGACATTTTATTATCAGTAGCTTAATACATTCAAAAATTTTAATTCAAAACTTCCAAAAATTCTAATTCAAAAATTTTAATAAACATAAAAATGTACATGTTTTCTTAACCAGAACAGTAATATTTTAAGCTTGTTGTTGTTATGTACCACCAAGTCGGACCCAACTCATAGTGACCCCTCCTTGGGTTTCCAAGGCAGTATCACTATGGAAGTAGATTGCCCCATCTTCCTTCTGAGGAGTGGGTTTGAACCACCAGTCTTCTGGTTAGCAGTCAAGAGCATTAGGCGCTATTCTATCAGAGTAATCACAACAACGTCAATGTTTTCCTTTGTTCCCTTTCCTAGGAAATGAAACTTTAGGGTGAGATATTTGAGATGCACATCTATGGTCACTTATGGTATATATTCTAATCCCTTAATATAATAATATTGTTTCAAAGTAGTGTATCCTTATGAAGTAAGGATGGGATAGGGAAGCAGAGTTGTCAACAGAGAACTATAGAGACGAGATAAAGGTTATACAGGAAACCTATAGAAGGTCCCCACATTGTCAATTCTTAACACGCCTGAAATATGAGAGCTCAACTTGTGTGTCTGTGGATCAAGTAAAGCTCTTACTGAGTGTTTGTCATGTGTGCCAACACCTTTATACACTCCCAGTAAGAAATGTCAAAGCCTGATCAGACCAGGTCAGTATTCTCAGCATTTGGGTCCAAGCCAAAGAACTGTGTGTGGAGTATGTGTGTGTGGTGTGTGTATGCTGTGGTGGTGGTGGTGTGTGTGAATGGTAAGTTGATGCCCAAACCAAGAAACCAAACTCACTGCCACTGAGTTAATTTTGACTCACAGTGACCCCCTTTGGGTTTCCGAATTGGTAAATCTTCATAGAAGTAGATTGCCCAGTCTTCCTTCAGCAGAGCGACTGGTGGGTTTGAACTGCCCACATTCTGGTTAGCAGTCAAATGCCTTAGGCACTACATCACGAGCTCCTTAGCTGATGTCCTCATTTGTGTAAATAGTGTCCTTTCACCTTCACTTTTAGTAATTTTACCCAGGAAAAGAAATGAGGTAAACTACTTCTTGATGGCCTCTGCACTCTCTTAAGTGCTGCTTTCTGGAAGAACTAAAATTAAAGCCAGCAGGAAAAGGGCAAATGCATGATAAATCTAAGGGGGTGTGAGGTTTATTGTTTGTGTTTTGTGTTGTCAAATGCCAGTAAAATGCTTGAACTAATCGAAGATACCAAAGGCACTATCAGTCTTACCTTGGTACTGTGTTAGGATTTCATTCTAATTTAGAGGTGGGGAAAAAAGACCACAGAAATATGCATCAGATGGAAAGGTCTTTGGATCTCTTGGGAGTGGGAACTATTTGCCTTATCTGATTGTATTTCAAGCATATGTGGTGAGAGAATCACAAATAATTTTCAAAGTTAGAAATATAAATTTAACATAGGGGGGAAAGGAAAATTGTATTTCAGAATAGGGAAATTGATAGAGGCATACTAAGAGACCAATTGAAACCTAAATTTTTGTAAATAAAGAATAATACTTTTTTAAAAATTAATAGATTACCACTATGATTTAAAAATGTTCCTGTAATCTTAGATGAAAGAAGAATGATTGAAGAACTAAATACACGAGGAAGAATCTCTCAGTTGATGTGCACATATAAATGTCCAAATGCATCACCTTGGCCAAGCCTGAATAATACACGAACACTCTTTGTTACCAACATTTAAATGCAAACCAATCTAATCTAGCAAATAAAGACACACTCCTAGAAGGGAAAACATCGTGAATAATTTGAATAGGATCTTTACTTGGAAACCACTTTCATTGTATTATCAGAAAAACGACTTTAATTTGTTTCCAGCTGTGAGTTGGTGCAGCATCCAGTAATGGAATCAAAGGGAAAAGGCATTCACTTCTCACTCTATATTTCTCCCGTGTCAGGGTACAGCTGATGAATCACATAACCATCCACAGTTGCTTACAGCAGGGAAGCAGCAGTATTCATGGTTAAAAGGTATTTTGTAGCAGCATTGAGAACAGCTGCAACCACTCTGGAAATGACAACTATCAGAGAAACAGTACACATGTATATCAAGTTAAGATCTGTTTACACCAGCCACAAGCAGAAGAGCAATGCTAATATAGCCAATCTGCCTGAGTGCTATTGGAAGAAACCCGAAGGAGAGGAGAAGACCTTTTAATGAGACACCATGGTGCTTCTACTACTCAGGGCCAGATGAGGCAGATTGCTCTTATTCCCAGAATCCCTGTTATCTCCCACTGCTGACTGCATACTCTGTGTGTGCTTGGCTGACAGGAGAAAATGACAGGTTGAAAATCCATGCCTAATGCAAGAAATGAGACATGCCTCATCTTCCTAAACCCAAACCTAGGGTAGAAAATAATCAACGCCTCCAGTTTTCATCTTCTCTGGAGAAAAGATCAGAAAAGTTGAGCAAGTTCTTTTTGTATTATTGCCACGTATAAGTAGAACAGATGAACAATACTTTACAATTCTTGCCTGATACTCGATGCCTGTCTGCAACAAGAATCAATCCACCGTGGACCTCAGGTAATTATGACTGAGTAAGAGGGTGAAAAGGGACAGGTCCCCAGGTGTTCATCACTTCTTCTGCAGATGATTCAGGAACCAGAAGTCAATCATTTAAATTAAAAAATCTCAGAAAGGGCTGGTAAACCAGATGGATTCATATCATCCATATGACAGGAAGTACTAATGGTGAGGAGTAGATGTCAAGAAACATGAGGCTAATGCCTCACTGTGTTAGATTAACAAAGAGAACATGCTCCCTAAATCAGTGATATGGAAGAGGCTGGTTTTAAAAATATCAGTATTTAAGCTGGCAACACGTCACTGAAATGCAATCCAAATATTTGGAAAAATAGAGAATGTATGCTATTCTAAACAACCTTCCACCCTGATGCTCAAAGACAGAATTACCCAGGAGATCCTCAGAAGGTTGGTGTGAATGGAAACTGCAAAAGTTACCTTATGACAAACATTGGCCAAAAAAAAAAAAAAAAACCACCTCGCAATAATACCTAGGCTTTTAGTGGATTGCCTCTGTTTGCACATATTTCCTTCCCTTGATACAGCTCTTACAGAAGCAATTTACCTCATGTGCTCAATATGAAGTAAGGGAAAAGATGCATACGCCAAAACATTTAAACAGCTGAACGCTTATGTGCAAATTTGGAAGATCCTTCCATCACCATACCTGAAAATATTCACATAAGTTATGATAACATTACTTGCAGGAAAATCACTGAAATTATTTGGCTTTCATCATCACCCCAAACAGTTAAATTTTTGGAAAAGTTTGTGATTTCAATAATAAAAGCTCCCCTTTTTCTCTTCATTTTATAAAGGTATTTTATTTATGCATAGTCTTCTTTATAAGAAGAAACATTGAAGGAGCCAGAATTTGAAATCTCTCCAGTCTAATAAGGGGAAATAAAAATCAAAAGACTGAGATGTGGTAACCTACACAGACTTGATAAATTTCCCAAAGATTAGGCTAACCAAATTGTGCACCAGGATACAAAAAACCGAGACACAGAACACTACTGTTTCTCTCCCTATCTGCCCAAATCCACTCAGAATGCAACAGTTACCTTTGCAGGTGAAACACATTAGCTAACAAAGGTGTCATTAGTTTCTCTTAATGTACTTGGAATAATTCACAAGCTACATTGCTCACCTGTGGCAGTTCTCAAATAAAATCATTGTGCCCTCCCCTCCAGCAGTGCATCTGCTAAGAGATTTCAGGCATGCAGGACTATTCTGCTGCCCAGAAGATATCAGCCTGGTAAAGTCATTAGGGGTCACGATCCTGCAGGCAAATGTTAAGGAACGATTTTCTTGGCACATGTCTCGCAGTTTGTTCCATTAAAATTGAATATGAAAGGGAATTTTTAAAAAAGCTTCCAAAACACTCACTTGGACAACTGCCCAGTAATGAGGGACTGAATCATACCACATTTGCTGGCCCTGACTATTATAGAGAATGAATATAATTTTCCCTATGTAAAATGGGATGTATTAATACACTTTGTAAGTACATTGTATCTCATATTATTTCTAGCGGGTTTTTTGGACATGGAGGAGAAGTAGATGGTTTAGCTTCATGGAAAGTGTTAGTGTAAAAATTCAGCTGATTAGAAGTAAGAACAGATGTCAACATTACTTAAAAGTGACTTTAAAAACAAGTTTTCTGTTAAAAGTAGCAATTAGATTGTAAATGTATCTTCTAGATAGGTGTAAAAGATGTGGCAACACGTATAGAAGTACCTTTATGTGATGTAGTTAAAAACTTATGAGAAAAGTTTCTGAAGAAACTATTTAAGCTTACTTCTGCTTTTTCTACTCACCCATCCCAGGACACTTTCCTGCAAGGCATACATTAAACAATATGCATAGACAGATTCTCATATCTATGTAGGAATATAGCATCTACAGTGTTAAATTGATCTGTGTACCATGAGATCCTTGGCAGGAAATAGGAACTTGTGTCTTAATCACACCATGATTAGTGTTAAACTGAGAAGCTGGCTGGTGCAAAATCCCTGGGGACTTTGGCTACTATTGACATTGGCATTATCTTCATATGAAGTGAGACAGAAATCTTTCACACTAATCTGAGTATGAGTTTTTTCAGTTCATAATAGGAAAATTAGGTTATTATGCCAGTAGCACATTTCTCTGTATTATTTCTGTGACAGTCAAGAAAATACACGTGAATGGCCCTTGACTCTCTTCATAAGTAGGGCCATCAGTTGCTAAGAGAGATTACTGAAATGATTATTTTGGAAACTGAAAAAGTAATGTGTAGTATCTTCTACATTTTACTCATGTACAGATTTAATAGTAGCTATCTAAGCAGCCTTCTAGGAGCTCTGGTGTTGCAGTGGTTAAAGCATTTTGAGTGCTACTCAAAAGGTTGATGGTTCAAATCCACTCTGCAGAAGGATGAGATAGTCTGCTTCCACAAAGATTTACAGCCTTGGAAATTCTATGAGGCAGTTCTACTCTGTCTTACCAGGTTGCTCTGAGTCAAAATCGACTAGATGGCAGTTAAGCAGACTTCTATTTTCCTACATAATGTACTTCTGAAAATGCTTTGAATGTACAATATGTAAAATATGAGTATATGCAAATTAGTATACTTACACATTTAAAGGATACAGTCACTAATCTTTGCACGTGAAGGTTAACAATGCTTTCTCCTGAAGGGTTCATATGAGAACTTCACTAGTCTTCACTGGGAAGTGTGGAATAGAGAATTGGATTCAATCACTTTTCCTCTCTTAATCTACAGGGGCTTAGTTGTTATGTGCTGTCGAGTCGGACCCAACTCACAGCGACCCTTCCTCAGGTTTCTGAGGCAATATCACTACGAAAGTAGATTGCCTCATCTTCCTTCCAAGGAGTGGCTGGTGGGTTTGAACCACCAGCCTTCTGGTTAGCAGTCAAGTGCCTTAGGCACTATGCTACCAGAGCTCCCTAGATACTTGCAAAAGGGTTTTCAGTAAACAGAAAGGGTGTCCTCTCTATGTCTCTTCTATCCCTATCCAACTCCTTTCCCCACAGTTGAGGGAATCCCTTTCGCTGTCACCTTTTGGAGAAAGCTTTTTGTGGCTGACAAGTTACCCAAGCACACAATACACAAAACAGCCTCCAAACATAATTTGTCAGAGATAGCAAAAATCCAATTATCTGAGAGAAAGGCAATTTATATGTGTCATTGTGAAACATATGAAAGCATCTTTGTGCAATATACTAATATATAAAAGTTTGAAATCATTTGTATATGGAATATGGAGTTCCATAAAAGAAGCTTTAATCAAGTACCAAGTAAGGCATTATTTCAGTTCTTCCTGAAGAACACATGTATGTACATATACACACACATATACACATGTGTATATATATATATGTATATGTATAAGGAAGGTTGGGCAATCCTACTTCCCTAGCGATACTGCCTCGGAAACCCAAGGAGGGGTCGCTATGAGTCAGGTCCGACTCGATGGCACATAACAACAACAACATATTTTATATGAGTGTAGAAAGGAGAATGGTTGGGTAATATAAGATGCAGTGGGGAAAGATAAGTTATAAGACAAGTGGCATGAAGGAAAGCTAAAAAATGAGATAGAAAAGAAATCTACTGCTAAGTCCCATATAGTGTCACCAGAACTATGTAATTTTTATAGGCATGGGGGAGCATATAATTGAAGTGTTTATCTGAGAAAAATTTTATTTCTATTGTTCCTCATATCTTCTTTCTGGAAGCAATACTGATGTCCTGAAAATATTAATACTCATCCCACCTACTTTAAGAAATGCATTTAAACTTATTCAAATTCTTCCATTAGTTGTGCTGAGTGTTGAAATTCTTTCTTCCAAACTCAGAATAAATATGAAATATATTTAGCAAGAGCCACTGTGATTTTGTGAAACATACTGACATGCGTTATCTTGCTGTTTTCTATCATTTGAAAACTGTTTTCCAGTTTCCTAGAACTTGAAAAACAATGGAATTGAGAGATATATCTTTACAGTTCAAGCTAGGTATATATTATATATATATAAATTTTATATATGTTTGAGATAGAAATAGATTTATAGCTGGCATTTTAATATTCAAAAAATGAACAGATGGATAATGTATAATTTTTTTGGAGATCATAATCTGACCTGAGTGTTTTTTATTAAGGATATTTGATATCAAATATTCATGGTTTAGAAAAGATTTTTAAGAAGTTGCATGAAGTAGGTGAAAAGCATTTCTCAAAATATTTCTCTGATAAAGAAAGTCATGATTAAAATTTTTATTTTTAAAAACTATAAAATTAAGATCAAATTTTAATGTTGTAATTGAAAAGATTCTTCATTAATCATCCATAGGAATTAATGGCCAAATGCCTCAAAGTATCATCTCTCACTGACATTTATTTTGCTGCGTGTTCTAAAGACTATGCCCAGATGCATTTATCACTTACTCCATTAAATGTTTATCATGTGTCTGTAGACACACAGATTCATATGCTTTCTCCATTTCACTTTTAGTCCAAGAAGCAATTCCTTTGAGAAACAGGAAAGATTGCTGCTATATTGGGATTTGGGTACTACTTCAGAACTGCATACTGTGGGTAGTTATAGAATAAAGCCTCAACAGATCTTTCTGTCCCACCAAGATTTCAAAACAAATACTCTGACCTCATATAGTTGCCAATATGCTGTGTTAATGCCTCCTTTTTAAATACATATAACAAGGGAGAGGGAGACTCTAAGAGTAAGAAAGAGCAAAAGAGACAGAGAGAAGCTTCTTTATAGATCAAGAAAAGACACTGAAGTCATAGCTTGCCCTTCCTCAGCAAAGGGCCTGTTTGCATGAGATTCATGGCAGCTCAGTAGAAAAAGGTCAGTAATTTCCTCACCCCTGATTCTATTTGACTGGACTCCAGGGAAAGCTGCTTGAGGTACAATCTCTTTGCCAAGATGCAATGAATGCAAAACCTTTATGTGTACTCCTGTGGTTACAATTCATAAAGCCAATCTTGGAGACAAGCTTTAGTCTGTTGTCTGTAGTAAGAATTGTAAATGAGCTGCTGAGACATCCTGCTTAGGGAATTTCGTTAAAAAAGGTTAAGTGTAAATTGCCCTTTGGATTAGTCTGAACATCCCATTATGAAAGTTGCTGAAACTACTAGGCGGAAAAAAAAGTTAAAAAAAAGAAAAACTGATAAGGAATGCATCCTTGGAAGGCATTGCAGAAGTGTAAAATGAGGCTGATTTGCTCAGTAAATACTTATAAAATTATACCTGTAATAGCTTAAGTAATACCTTACTATCTACTACTAGAGAGAAGAAAGTGAGACAAAAGAACATTTCAGAAAGTAAATTCTAAATTGTCATTATTATCTAAAGAAATACATTAGACAACTCAGAGCAAATAGTTCATACTTTGCAAAATACATATCCACTCTCTCATATATATTGAAGTATTTCCAAGAGTTGGTAAAATGATATTCAAATTAAAATACATATTCAGAGCCTAAAAATATCTATGCTTTCATGATCTTGATTTTTAAGGAATGACCTTATTTTATCAGCATAAAGCAAATAATGTAATTAAGATTGCCGCCTGTTTTCTTTTTTTTTTTCCAAATCTTATATGGCAGAAATAATTTTACAATGCCACTATATTGTCACACCCAGCATTTTAATACAGAAGTATACAGTAGGTATTTTTATACAGTAGTACAGAAGTATAATGAAAAATAATGGTCCCACCTACATCCGTACCAATCCCTAGTGCTGATTCCCAGAGGCAATCACTTTTAATTATTTTTGCTTTTAGTTCTATGTCTTTAGGTAATTTCTTGATTCATTAATATGAATTATTACATATTGTATTTCTGCTATAATAGATAAGATGCAGTAAATTTACTTCTCTCGTTTCCTGCTCAGCCTTTCCTCTTTATGTTACTATTTAGTTGCTTTAATGTTTATGGTTGGACTTATAATCATATACTTAAAACTTTGTCTTATGTAATGAAGTGCACACTTTGTGTTGTTGTTGCTATTGTTATGTGCTGTCAAGTCATTCCCGACACAAAGTGACCCCTCCTTGGGTTTCTGAGGTGGTATCTCTGCCCAAGAACATTGTCCAACCTTCCTTCTGAGGAGTGCCTGGTGGGTTTGAACCAACAGCCTTCTGGTTAGCAGTCAAGTGCCTCAGGCACTACATACTTTGTAAGATGAAGATATTAGAGCCCCTGTCTTCTTTGCATTTCTCCTTAATTGTGTCAGCCCCATTTAATTTTACATTGAAATGACTGAAAATATTTGTATTTTTTGTGCTCTTGTAGTCACATTATATATTTATAAATTGGTCCAAAGTGTTTAAAATCACTAGGTAGTTATTATATAATTTTGACTAGGTGAATATTGTTCATGGCAAAGGCAAGTCACAGGCCAGAGTAACATGTCTTTCTCTGTGGTAACATAGTCATGACCTCTCTACCACTCCAAGGAGAGGGTTCATATGAAATACTCACTTCTCCATTTATTGTTGTTGTTAGTTACCTTCAGGTTGGGTCCCTGACTCATGGTGACCCCATATACAATGGAAGGAATTGATGCCAGGTCCTGTGCCATCCCATGACAAGTCATAGATCATACCACTGTGGTCCATAGGGTTTTCTCTGGCTGATTTTCAGAACTGGGTTGTCAGGCCTTTCTCTAGAAAATGACTGAAACCTGTTCAGTATCATAGCAACGTGCAAGCCTCCACTGACAGATGAGTGGTGGCTGTGCAGGGAAGTGCATGGGTTGGGAATCAAATCTGGGTTTTACACAGAAGGCAAGAATTCTACCACCACTGCCCCATCACTTCTCCATAAGTCACTAAAAATCATTTCCCTTCAGCTTTGGACCATGAATTACTGGCATGGTTTTAAAACTCATGACTTCCTGTTCCATTTGATTTCATAGACTTCAAATATGGACCGTGACTATTAGAATAGCACTTTTTCTTCCTGAAATTTCCAGACATCTTGCTTTATTTTTACATTCTGCATTTCCCTTTATGTTCTGAAATGGTATTATTGTGCATTTCAACTGGGAACATTTTATTCTCTCTGTTTGGTAGGAGGGCTTAAAGCAAGGCTTTGAACTGACTCATTCTGGTTCAACCCTCTGTTAAAAATTTGCATTTCCACCCCAGATATATATCTTATGTACATATAAGATATACCTGGGGATCTTGTTAAAATGTAGATTCTGATTCACTATATCTGGGGTGGAAATGCAAATTCTCAGCAGGAGGTCGAACTGCAAAGAACCTGTTCGAAGCCGAGGTTTAAAAACACTATCTTTCTTCAGCTCTGGGGAAAAAAATAAATGTTATTTCCTTGACAGTTGTTACACTTCTCTTTCTAGAGTGCCTTTTACATTTCTAGATTTTCTTCCTGAAACATGTATTAGTTGAATGTTGGATAGACAAGATTGATCTTCAATATTTCTTACAGTTTAACATTTACATCTTTTGAATTATTGAATTATTTTTTGTTTTGTTTTTATTCTACATTATGTGAAATTCCTCCAAATTTGTTTTCTACAATTTTTTTTCATATGTAAAGCATATTTTTAAATTACAAAAACATTTCTCTTTTTTCTGATTATTCATTTTCATAGCATCTCTTTTTATTCTTATGCATACAACTTTCCAAATTTCTCTTAGGATAGATACTGCTTGGAGACAATTTTTCCAAGGGTCACTTATGTTTTTGCACATCCATGAGAAAAGACACAGGCTTTCTTTGTTTCAGATTATCTTTTCAAGTATGTCTGTAGAGGAAATAGTTTTGGAAGGTATAGTGCCTTCCTGTGGAACAAAATTTGTTTACTGTCCAAGTTAATAAATCTTATTCTGGTGGAGATGTCAGTCTGACTTACTGGCCATAAGATTCCAGTTTCCTAAAATCAGAGTTTGTTGTAACTCAACCCATTGCATGTGCAGGTATCATGTAGCTCTTATTGCAGCACACTCTGGGAATTAGAAGGAGCTCTGGTGGTGTAGTGGATAAGGCATTTGACTATTAACCAGAAGGTCAATGGTTCAAACCCGCCAGGCCTCAGAAATCCAATGGGGGTTGCTATGATTCAGAAGCAATAGCAGTGAGTTCCCCCCATCTCTTGGGATGGATTGAGCCTTGAAGAACCAGAGAAAAAAATGCCTACATTATGTCCATAGCTATTGTTATAATAAATTGTTCTTTATTTCTGACTCAGAAGTCTTACGTCTTTCCCAGTATCACAGAATTGTGGCTGGCTAGTAAAAGCAATAGGAGGCAATCTCAGACTCTTCAAATCTTGATCCATCCATTGTCTTTTAAGTTCACTTTTTGCTTCTTTTATTACTTCTCTTTTATCTGAAGTCATTTTTCCCCCTGTTATTCCTCAAGCTTCCCTCTAATGTGTAGTTTTATTTATCTGTTCATATTTAACCATTAAGAATTGGAGTAGAAAAGTAAGATTGGTATTTCTGTATTCATGCGTGGGAAACACAGAAATTAGTTCATTAGCTGTGGTTGGATTAAAGGGAAGGTCAGAGTCTAGCTGCCAAAAGTTACGGAATTGTGCTATAGAGCAGTAATATTCCCACTGATCTAGTTTCAAAATTAAATAAAAAACCAAATCCATTTGCCATGGAGTCAATTCCAACTCATAACTACACTATAGGACAAAGTAGAATTGCCTAATAGCACTTATAAGGCTGAAATTTTTACTGAAGTAGACTACCATATCATTCTTCTATGGAGTGAGCAGCTGATGGATTCAAAGTACCAACCTTTTGGTTAGAAGCCAAGCGCTTAACCTCTGTACCACTAAGATTTCTTTTCAAAAATTAGTTTTTATTACTTTTTTTTATTATAGTGAATACATATAAAACAAAATATATGCCAATTCATTAATTTCTATATGCATAATTCAGTAGTGTTGATTATATTCTTCAAGTCATGCAACAATTCTTGTTATCCTTCTCCAAAATAATCCACTGTTATAAACTCAATACTCCCTAAGCAAAAATGCAATTTCCCCATCCCTCCCACCAGTGGTAATCTGAATAATTTTGGGGTTTTATTTATTTTTTTCTTTTGTATAAATGAGCTCACATTATTTACCCTTTTGTCACTGACTTATTTCACTCAATAAAATGTTTCTACAGTTCATCCATGTTGGGACATGCATCAGGATTTTTAATTCTTATTTATGGCTGAGTAATGTTCTAGTGTATGTATACAACACATTTTGTTTACACATTCATCTACTGATGTACATTTCAGTTGTTTCCAGAATTTGGCCATTAAGAAAAGTACTTGAATGAACTTTGATGTACAAAGAGTAAATGCTTGGCTGCTAAGTTTTCAGTAAAGGAGAGATAGGGATAATGTAGTTTTGATGACAGCTTAACACATCATCATATAAGTCTACAACCAACCTCACTATAGGTATTTGTAATATATATTTATTTGAATGTATATACATACACATGTATTTCTTAAGTTAATGCTGGAAATATTATTGGCATTGAGTATAAAGAACTCACTCATAATGTAGTGTTTGTCATTTTCTTCTACAGAAAACTGTAGACCATTTTTTTTTTTTTTTCATTTCTCTTATATCTATTCTTCTAGTAATCCATGTAACAATCCCTAAATGAAACTGAGAAACTGGACAAAGTTAGTGAGAAACATGTTGTTGTTGTTGTTATGTGCTGTCGAGTCAGACCCGACTCATAGCCGACCCCTCCTTGGGTTTCTGAGGCAGTATCATTATGGAAGTAGATTGCCCCATCTTCCTTCTGAGGAGTGGTTGGTGGGTTTGAACTGCCAGGCTTCTGGTTAGCAGTCAAGTGCCTTAGGCACCACGCTACCAGAGCTCCCAGTGAGAAACAGAGGAAACCCTAAATGTAAATGTTCATTTAATTATTTTTCATCTGTTCAGTAATTTATTTTCCCTTGATTTTTATCTTTTGAAATACAGAATATGACATACACTTCTGACTCTAGGATAATAGTAAAACTTGATTTCCTGAACATTATAAACTCTTACCCCAGTATTTCCAATTATCTCAGTAATAAATTGTTGTTGCTGTTAGGTGTCGTTGAATCAGGTCCGACTCATAGTGACCCTATGTAAAAGAGAATAAAACAGTGCCTGGTCCTGCACCATCCTCACAATATTTGCTATCTTTAAGCCCATCATCCCAGCCACTGTGTCAATCCATTTCATTGAGTGTCTTCCACTTTTTTGCTGACTGTCCACTTTACCAAACATGATATCCTTCTTCAGGGACCAGTCCCTCCTGACAATATGATCAAAGTATATGAGATGAAATCTGTCCATTCTCACTTCCAAGGAGCATTCTGGCTATATTTCTTCCAGGACAGATTTGTTCCTTCTTTTGGCAGTCCATGGTATTTTCAATATTATTTGCCAACCCTGTAATTCAAATGCATCAATTCTTCTTCAGTTTTCCTTATTTATTGTCCATCTTTCACATGCTATTGAAAATATCATGGCTTGGAAGATAAAGTTGTAGAAACAAGGGACCAGGATACAAACCCAGAAAACATCTCTGGGGAGGAAGCAGCATTGGAACTCCCTGATAAGGAATTCAAAAGAATTATATTTGGGTACCTTCAACCAATTAAGAGACTAATCAAGGAAAACAAAATCACTGACAAAATCAAAGGAAACACTGATAAAATTAAGGAAAACACAGAATTTCTAACTGGTGAGGAAGTCAAGACAATTGGGAGATAGAATAGACTATTTTAAATTTTTGAAGGAAATGAGAAATTAGAGGGTAGCCTCAAAGAAAAACAATAAACCTTTGCATCAAAATTTTTAAAAAAAGATGACAAGCACAAATACTTAGCAAATACTAAAACAATAGGAAGGAAGAAGATGATAACATGACTCATAAACAAAATGAGCTCAGCACAGAAAATTATATGGAACAAAGAAATCAAGAACACCACAAAAAATCACATAACATATAGACATCAATAAATTAATGTATGTCATTAATTACACTGAATGTAAATGGATTAAATGCACTACTCAAGAGACAGAGAGTTGTAGAGTGGATAAGAAAACATGACTCATCAATATGCTGTCTGTAAGAGACACCTTAGACACAAAGAAAAAAAAGAGTAAAAATCAAACTTGGAAAAAGATATACCAAACAAATGGCAACCAAAAGAGAGTGACAACATTAACTTCTTATAAAATAGACTTTAACACAAAAGTGACCATAAAAGACAAGGAAGGAATTATATAATGAATAAAGGATCAAATGAACAAGAGTACATAACCATAACAAATATCTATTAACCCAATGAAAGAGCCCTACAACATATAAACCACACTTTAACAGAAATGGAAAGACAAATAGATGACTCCAAAGTAATAGTTAAAAAAAAAAAAAAAAACTCACTGCCATCAAGTCGATTCTGACTCATAGTGACCCAGTTTGGGTTTCCAAGGTAGCAAATCTCAGTAGGAGACTTGAATATACCACATTCAATAAAAGATAGAACAACTGGAAAGAAACTCAATAAAGATGCAGAACTAAACAATATAGTCAACAAATATGACCTTATAGATATCTACAGAGCATTTAACCCAAAAACAGGACAATATACATTCTTTCCAGCACACATGGAATATTCTCTAGGATTGATCACAAAGAAAGTCTCAGTAAATTTAAAAACTTGGAGATATGCAAAGCATATTCTCAGATCACAATGATAGAAAATTAGAAAGCAACACTAGGAAGACCAACAGAAAAAGTCTGAACACATGTAAACTGAGTAACACCCTTCTGAAAAACCACTGGTAATAGAAGAAATAAAAAATGAAATTAAAAAATGTCTTGAATCAAATGAGAATGAACAAACATCATACCAAATATTTGGGACACAATATTTTTGGGACACAGCCAAAACAGTGATCAGAGGGTAATTTAAAACAATGCACACATCAAAAAAGAAGAGCCAAAATCAACACCTTAACACAACATCTACAATAATTAGAAAAAAAGCTACAAAAAGAAAAAAAAAAAAAACCTCAGTCACCAGAAGAAAAGAAATATTAAAGATTCAAGCAGAAATAAATGAAACAGAAAATAGAAAGAGAATAGAAAAAAATCAACAAGACTAGAGGTTGGTTCTTTGAAATGATTAATAAATTAGACAAACTACTGATAAACTTACTAAAGGAAAATAGAGATTACATGCAAATAAGAAATGAAAGAGGTGACATCAAACAGAACCAACATAAATAAAAAGAATAATATGAGCTTACTATGAAGAACCATACTCTTAACAAGTTTGAGAACCTAGAAGAAAAGAACAGATTTTCTACACACATACAACTTACCTAAACTAACAGAGTCTGATGTAGAAAACTTGAAAAGACCCATTACAAAAGAGAAAATTGAACAAGTCATAAAAAAAATTAGCAACAAAAAAATGTCCTGGCCCAGATGTTTTCACTGGAGAATTCTGCAATCATTCAGAGAAGAGCTAACTTAGAATCTACTCAAATTATTCCAGAACACAGAAAAAGATGGAATCCTCCCAAAATCTTATTACAGAGCAGGCATAACCCTCATAAAAAAAACAAGCAAAAGGTTCCGGCAAGATGGCTGACTAGGCAGAAAGACTGCACAGACCCTCTTCAACAAAGAAAAGGGAGACCAATTAACACAGACACAGAAGATAATCCTGGACCCGTGAGTCTTGAAGGGAAGGATATAGAAGTGGACTAAACCCCAACTAGCAGAAGAATTTGCGTGAAAATGCCAAAAAAGGAGACATACGGAGCTG
Source organism: Orycteropus afer afer (assembly GCF_000298275.1). NCBI lineage: Eukaryota > Metazoa > Chordata > Mammalia > Tubulidentata > Orycteropodidae > Orycteropus > Orycteropus afer. Next base: position 6,949,848 of record NW_006921660.1, read on the forward strand.
CGGTCTGGCAGCGATCCTGAGTGATCCTGACAGCACAGACAGCTTGGAGATTCCCGAGTTGTGGTAGGACCTAATAATTAACCAAAAAATCAGCCCTGCTAGCCAGGGACTGCACAGAGGACTGTGCATGGTGGCTGGGGAATAAACGGAGAAGGTGAAGAGAAAGGCGGGCTAAGTTGTGGACTTTTGACGATCCGGATGGTGCCACCATTTTGAAGCTTTAAAAGTGCCTTGGCTATTTTGGATATTTAAAGAGACAGCACTCTAGCAGATTCCTGGGGCTTAAGAACATGTTCTGCTTTCCAGCAACCCCAAGGACACTCTGGACTCGCAAGACTGAAAAGGTACGACATCCCTCTTATTACTCTTATACCCCACACCCACTTGGTGAACAGAAGTGCGGCCATCCCCCACTCACACCTACCGTCTGGGCCCACAGGAATTCCATCATAGTCTGTGTGCTCAGACGGAGCCTGGGTGCCCTGCTCTGTCCTCCACTGATTCTTTTTTTTTTTCCCCCTTTTTTCTTTGTCTTTTTTTATTTTTATTTTTTTCTTTTTCGCTTTCTCTTTTTCTGGTGATGAGTTTCCTTGTATTTGTCAGTTTTAAAACAACTATTATTATTAATACTTTTGTCCTTTTTATTATTATTCTTAAGCTTCCCCTCACAGGCCCTAGTTTTCAACATTTTTTTCTTTTCCATGTTCCTGGTTGAAATTTTCTTTTCCCTGTTCCTGGTTGAAAGTTTTTTTGTTTTTTTTTTTTAATTTAAGGTTTTTTTCTTTTCCCCTTTTTTCTCATGGTTAACCCTGTTCCTTGATTTTCTTTTTGCATTTTTCCCATTTTCTTTTCTTTCATTATTCTCCTTCTCTACTTTTTTTCTCTTAGACCCTATACCCAGATATTGCAGGTTTTCTTGTTTTTTCTTCTTCTTTTTCCCTTTCTGGCTACTGTTCCTCTGTGATTACATGGTTTGTTTTTTGTCCATGTGCATTTAGTTTTTTGATGGTTATTCAGTTGTAATTTGTGACTAACTGAGTGGGAGACAACAACAGTCCACATAAGACACAACTACATCCACACCTCCTGCAACTTTACTTACTGAGCGAAAGCCACTACTTCCTTCTCCACCAACGGGTCAATGATAAAAAACCACCGAGAAGAACCTGAATCACCCTTGGCTGCTCTTCACAAACAGTTAACAGAGATCTAAATACAATATTGCCACGATGCCTCTGAGACAACAGACCATCACAGTCCACACAAAGAAACAGGATAAAGTGGTAGAAACAAGGGAGCAGAATACAGACACAGAACACATCCCTGAGGAAGAAGCAGCATTGGAACTCTCGGATAAGGAATTCAAAAGAATTATATTCAGGTATCTTCAAAGGATTGGAAGGCAGACTTAAGAAAACACAGAAAAAACCTTAGAAGAATTTTGGAAGAAAATACAAGAACAAAATGACAAAATAAATGAAAAATTAGAAATGATTCTAAACTACAGATAGAAATCCAGAAGATTAATACTAAATTGTCAGAAATAGAAAACACATTGGAAGGGCAAAGGAGTACAATTGATACAATGAAAGACAGAATTAATGAGATTAAAGACAAATACCAAAATCCTTTTT
>NW_006921660.1:6957308-6960181 GCF_000298275.1 Orycteropus afer afer
AGGCAGTATCACTACAGAAGTAGGATTGCCCAACCTTCCTTCTGAGGAGTGACTGGTGGGTTTGAACCGCCAGCCTTCTGGTTAGCAGTCAAGTGCCTTAGCCACTATGCTACCAGAACTCCCGATCTTATCAATAGATGTAGAAAATGCATCAGATAATATACAACAACAATTCCTGATAAAATCTCTCAGAAAAAAAATAGGAATACAAGGAAAATTTCTCAACATAACAAAGGGCATATATGCAAAACCAACAGCAAACATTAATCTCAGTGATGAGAGACTGAAACCATCCCTTGCCAACAGGAACCAGATATGGAAGTCCTCTATCTCCACTTGTATTCAACTTTGTATTGGATGTCTTAGCCAGGGCAATAAGGCAAAAAAGGGAAATCCAAACAAGTAAAAATATGTCCTTTTGAGATGACATGATCCTATATAAAGAAAACCCAGGAGATTAATCAAGAAAACAACTGGAACTTATTGAAAGATGTAGCATAGTGGCAGGATAAAATATTAACATACAAAAATCAGTTCAGTTGTTTGATACCAGCAAAGAAGTTTATTAAAAGGAAATAAGGAAATCAATACCATTTATAATAGCTATTGAAAGGATAAAAGACTTGGAAATTAATCTTACCAAGAATAGAAAAGACTTATACAAAGAAAACTATAAAATACTGCTTCAAGAAATGATAACAGATCTACATAAATGGAAAACATACAATGCTTATAGATAGAAAGATTGAATATAGTGAAATATCAGTGCTACCCAAAGCAATCTCTACATTCAATGCAATCTCAATCTAGATTCCATCAACATTCTTTAAAGTCAAGGAAAACTAATCACTAATTTTATATGTAAAGGAAAGGGACCTCAGATAAGCAAAGCACTACTGAAACAGAAGAACAAAGTAGGAAGTCTCACACTCCGAGATCTCAAAACCTACTACACAGCGACAGTAGTCAAAAAAGCCTGGTACTGGAACAATGACAGACACATAGACCATGAGGCAGAATTGAGAACTCAGATATGAATACATCCACCTATGGCAGCTCATCTTTAACAAAGGGCTGAAATCCATTATATGGGGAAGAGATTGTTTAATGAATGACACTGGCAAAACTGGATATCCATTTGGAGAAAAATGAAACAAGAACCATATCTCAACATCATATATAAAAAATAACTCCAGATGGATCAAAGAGTTAAATGTGAATCCTAGACCTATAAAGTTCATCAAAGAAAAATAGGTGCAAATTTAGGGACTCTAACTTATGGCATAATAGACTATCAAGCATAACCCAAAATGCACAAACAGCAGAAGATAAACTAGATGATTGGGACGTTCTAAAAATTAAATTCTTATGTGTATCAAAAGACTTCTCCAAAAGAGTAAAAGAGGACCTACAGAATGGGAAAAAAATATATTTCCAAGCAAATACACCAGGAGAAAGGAAAACTACAGACTAATATTCCTCAAGAATATAGATGCAAATATCTTCAATATATTGGACAAAGGATTTATCTCTAAAATTTATAGAAAACTCCAAATCTCAATATTAAAAGGGCAAAAAGTCCAATTAAAAAATGGGCAGAAGATATGAACAGACACTTCACCAAAGAAGATATTCAGGCAGCCAACAAACATGCAAAGAAATGTTCATGATCATTAGCCATCAGAGAGATACAACTTAAAACAAATATGAGATATCATCTTGCCCCAGCATTAATAGCTATGTTCAACAAAACAGAAAATAACAAATGCTGGTGAAGGTGTGGAGAGACTGGGACTCTCATAAACAGCTGGTGGGACTATAAAATGATACAGCCACTGTGGAAATCAGTAAGATGATTCCTTAAAAAGTTGGAGATAGAAAAGTTGGATTGATCCAGCAATCCCATTAGTAGGTATATATCCTAAGAAGTGAGAGGCAGGACACAAACAGATATGCACACCTATGTTCATCACAGCATAATTCACAATAGCAAAGAGATGGAAACAACCTAAGTGCCCATCAATCAAGGATTGATAAACTGTGGTACATGTGTGCAATGAAATGCTATGTAGCCCTAAAGAATATTATAGAATCTGCAAAACACCACATAACATGGGTGAACTTGGAGGACATTATGCTGACTGAAATAAGTCAATTACAGAAGGAGAAATATTGTATTAATCCACTATTGTAAAAAGTCAAGGAAAGGTTTATACATAGAAGGAAACTTTGTTGATTACCAGGGATGGGAGGTGAAGAGAGGCTAAATTCTTAGATAAAACCAAACCAAAAAAAAAAACAAAAAAAAACTCACTGCCATCAAGTTGATTTGACTCATAGCAACCCCCCTTGGGTTTCTGAGCCAGTATCTCTACAGAAGTAGACTGCCCAACCATACTTTCAAGGATATATATTCATGTATAGAAACCAAAGATCATTATTGGCTACCAAGTACAAGAGGGATGGGGAAAGTGGAAGCTTTTGTTTACGGGGCATTGAGTGTATGCTAATGGCAGAGGAATATTTTGGAAAAGGATAGCAATAATTGTGATACAACATGGAAAATGTTATTAATGTCCCTGAACTGTAAATGGTGAAGTTGTTATGTTGGTGAATGTCTTGTGTATGTTTTCATCACAATAAAAATAAACACACACACACACACACACAAATACACACATATATGTAATGTCTTTTGTTGCTGTTGTTAGGTGCCCTTGAATCATCTCCGACTCATGGAGACCCCATGCACAGCAGAACGAAACACTGCCCGATCCTGCACCAGCTCCACATTCCCTGCTATACTTAAGCCCATCATCGCAGCCACCGTGTCAATCCATCTCATTGAAGGCCTCCCCTTCTTTCGTTGACCC
>NW_006921660.1:6962709-6970025 GCF_000298275.1 Orycteropus afer afer
CCATTGGTTCTTGATCATATGCTTCCTCCTGAAATAGGTGAACATCAACCAATTCTTTTGGTACAGTGACTGTGTATTCCTTCCACCTTCTTTTGATGCTTCCTATATCATTCAGTATTTTGCCCTTAGAATCCTCCAATATTGCAAACTTGAGGCTTGAATATTTAATTAAGTTCTTACAACTTGAGAAATGCCAACAGTCTTCTTCTCTTTTAATTTTCTAATTCCTGGTCTTTGCACATTTCATTATAATACTTTTTTTTTTTTTTCCTCCAGCCACCTTTTGAAATCTATTGTTCATCTCTTTTATTTCATCATTTCTTCCACTTCCACTTTTTTCAGCTCCTTTCTGTTCAAGTACAAGTTTCAGAGTCACTTCTGAAATCTATTTTGGTCTTTTCTTTCTTTACTGTCTTTATTTATTTGTTTATTTATTTGCTTTCTTCATGTATGATTTCCTGGATGTCATCCCACAATTCATCTGGTCTTTGGTCATTGGTGTTCAATGTGTCAAATCTATTCTTCAGATGGTCTCTAAAATCAGGTAGTGTGATAATTAAGGTTATATGTCAACTTGGTTCAGCCTGGTTTTGAGTGGCTGGGCAGCTGGTGGTAGTTATTCCCCATGATGAGACTGGCAATCAACTCCATAGTGGGATCTGCCACGATAGCTGAGTAGCTGCTTTTATTGATGTGGTGTGATTCCTGTATATAAGGAGAAGCTTTAGGAATGGTTTATAGCTTTTTGGCATGCTTGAACCCTGCATGTAGCCAAGTCATTGTTCAGCAGCCTACTGTGCCCTGCCAATTGTGAGACTTTTTCTGGTCTTGAATTAGAGTCCTGCCATGTTGTTTGGTAATATTGGGACTGTGCCTTTTTATCTGTTGACCTTGGGTGTCAGCCTCAGCAACCAGCAGCTGCCTGAGTCAAGAAAACTCTCCAGCTTCAGTGGCCAGGATCAGGAGGCAGAGCTGAAGCCCAGAGCTGAGGGGCTTTCACCCAGCCCCTAGAGCCTGATACTTTATACCGGACTTCTAGTCTCCATAACGGTAAGAGAATAAACTCCTCTTTGTTAAATCCATCCCATTTCTGGTATCTTCTGTTAAAAGAGCACTAGGTAATCAAAACAGGTGGGATATACTCAAGTTTACATTTTGGTTCTCATGGACTCGTTTTAATTTTCTTCAGCTTCAAATTGAACTTGCATAAGAGCAACTGAACCTTTGTTCCTCAATCAGTTCCTGGCCTTATTGTAACTAAGGAATGGAGCTTCTCCATCACCTCCTTCCACAGATTTAGTCAATTTGATTCCTGTGTGGTCCACGTGTATAGTAATCATTTATGTTGCTGAAGAAAGATATTTGCAATGAATAAGTCATTGGTCGTGCAAAATTCTATCATGCAGTTTCTGGTGTTATTTCTATCACCAAGACCATATTTTACAACTACTGATGCTTCTTTTATCCCAACTTTTGCATTCCAATCACCAGTAATTATCAATACATCTTGATTGCATGTTTGGTCAATATCAGACTGCAAAAATTGGTAACAATCTTCTGTATCTTCAGCTTAAGCTTTAGTGGTTTGTGCGTATATTACAATAGTAGTAGTATTAACTGATCTCCCTCTTCAATCTGTTGTTCCTGGCATAGTAGACTCTATGATTGTCAGATTCATAATGGCCAATACTAGTCCATTTCAACTCATTACAATTTTTGTCTTCCATTTCATTTTTGACAACTTCTCATTTTCCTAGATCCATACCTTGGAAGGAAGGCTGGGCAATCCTACTTCCGTAGTGATACTGCCTCGGAAACCCAAGGAGGGGTCGCTATGAGTCGGGCTGACTCGAGGGCATATAACAACAACAACATACTTTTTATATCTGGTAGCATAGTAGCTAAGACACTTGCCTGCTAACCAGACGTCTGGCGGTTCAAACCCACCAGCCACTCCTCAGAAGGAAGGTTGGGCAATCCTACTTCCGTAGTGATACTGCCTCGGAAACCCAAGGAGGGGTCACTATGAGTCGGGGCCGACTCGACGGCACATAACAACAACAACAATGTTCCATTTACTAAAGGATGTGTGCAGCTGTTCTCATTTTGAGTCATGCCCCATAAGAAAATAAGGGTCCAGAAAGCTTTACTCTATCCATGTCATTAAGGTTGACTATAACTTGAGGAGGCAAATCTTTCCAGTTGTATTCCACGTACCTCCCAAACTGAGGGGTCATCTTCCAGCACTATATCAAATAATATTTCACTGCTATTCATAAGGTTTTCAGTGGCAAGTTTTTTTCAGAAGTGGATGGCCCTGTCCTTCCCAGTCTGTCTTAGTTTGGAAGTTCTGCTGAAACCTGTCAGTCATGGATGGCCCTGCTGGTATTTGGAATACTGTTGGCATAGCTTCCAGGATCAGAGCAATATACAAGCCACCACAGTATGAGGGTCTGATAGTCAAGTGGTGGCAATAATAAACTACTGATGGAATATATTCATACCTTTTTATAGCATAAATTTTTCTACACATGGAGAGATAATTCTAAAGTTCCATATGCCTGAAATTACATAATCTAAAAGATTTTTGCCTGGAACATTTAATAATATATATTTAGCCTTAAATCCTCCAAAGAAATAGTGATTTTATCACGCTATTTGTATCTTTGATGATCCACAGATTCTAAGGTCAGCATGATTTACTTAATTTCATGCCATTATGCCTTATTTTACTCACATAAATCTAAGTAATTCTTCTACCACCTCAAGCCAGGCCTAGAAATGTTCTCATTTCAATTAAGAATTTTAAGTGTTTTTAAACTGTCATTTAGCCATATTAGACCTTAATTGTTTGTGTTACTCTTCCATGAAATGTCTGCAAATGGTTTTCACTCTGCCTGAGGGGATAGAAAAGGCCTTGTGTAAAGCCATCAAGTTATGGAGAATTATTTGATGAATTACAATGATGAGCAAGTCTTCTGATTTTTTTCAAAGAGCACTGCAGTCAATCTAAGTAACCCAAACTTTATTTCTCCTATTACCTTGAACAGGTCTGACAAGTAAGTGTCAAAATTCTTCTGAATCTTGTACTACATTCATTTACTGTCAATATGAACCAATTTTGGGATAACACACACATACACACATGTCCATTATACTCCTTTAAAATGTTTTAATATAGTTTTTTTAATCTATTAATATGCATTTTATAACAGAAACTGTACATTTTATTTTTGTCCTACTGCCATAAGTTTTTTTTTTTTTTTTTCTGGGTTATGTGTTTCTCCATGTTCACTTTTATAAGGCACAAATTTCAAGTTAAAGAACCTATTTTTTAATATATATTAAGCATTTTTTATATGTGAGACATTGATACTAAAGAGTCAGTGTTTCTTGCCCTCCAAGATCTTACAGTATGTTTTGGTGATCAGAAAATTACAGTTCATATTTTTTAATATCACTTTTGTATTCTGATTCTGATGATTTGCTTATTGTTCAATAGTAGTCTTCTAGGTGAAGGAGCCCTAATGGCACAATGATTAAGTTCTTGGGTACTAACCAAAAGGTTGGTGGTTGAAATTCACCTAGCTGCTCCATGGGAGAAAAGACCTAGCAATCTACTTCTGTAAAGATTACAGCCTAGAGAATCCAGTGGAGCAGTTCTTATCTATCACATGGGGTTGCTATGAATTGAAAATTGACTTGATGGCACCTAACAACAAAAGCAAGTCCCCTAGGTGATTTTCTGTCCCCTTGTCTTGCCCCTCTCCGAGTGATTATCCACTCTGCTAACAATGATCCTGGATAAATATGAGCACTTCACACTCTACTCAAACTCCTTGCATGGCTCCCTTTCCTAAATTGTTTAAGAAGCCTAACATCAGCCCAACTACATGTCTATCAATACCAGTAGACTTCAAGTCAATTCTGACTTACGGCAACCCTATGTGTGAGAATAGAACTGTACACCACAGGATTTTCAGTAATTTTTAGGGAATCAATTGCAGGCATTTCTTTCAAGGTCTCTCTGGGAGAATTCAAATCACCAACCTTTTCATTAACAGCCCAACATTAACCATTTAGACCACCCAGGGACTCTGAAACTATTTTTTCTGTACATCCTTCCTTTACTTAATCCTTCTCCTTTGTAACATGCAACAAAATCATACTAAATCATTTTAAATTTTCCAAACATATCACTCTTGCTTCTGTTTATGATTCTTTTTACATCTTGTTGTGTTGTTGTTGTTATGTGCCGTAGAGTCGACCCTGACTCATAGCGACCCCCCCTTGGGTTTCCGAGGCAGTATCACTACGGAAGTAGGACTTCCCAACCTTCCTTCCGAGGAGTGGCTGGTGGGTTTGAACCGCCAGCCGTCTGGTTAGCAGTCAAGTGCTTTAGCCACTATGCTACCAGAGCTCCCTTAGTCCTGTTTAAAAAAGCACATTTCACCACTCGTTTTCTCTGACAAGGCTTAACATGACTCATCCTCAGTCTATGGCTCTGACACCTTTCTCTTCCTTTTTAATTAATTGTACTCCAGCTCACAGACCTCCTTGATGTTTCTCAAACATGCCAAGTATATTCTTGGCCCATAGTATTTTATCCTTACAGTTCTCCCTGGAATGCTCATACCATAATTGCATAGGTTCCTCTCTCCATTCATTATCACTTCCTCAGACAACCTTCCCAGCCAGCGTTTCTAAAAACAGTACCCTTGTCCATAATTTCCTATGTAAATAGCACATAGTGTTTTTCTCTAGAGCACCTAGCAGTGACTAAGATCATGCTTTACATATTTATTGTCTACTTTTTTTAAAAAATTCTAGAATGTAAGCTTTATGAAGGCAATGGTTGTACCAGTTTGACTCACAGTGCTATGCCTAGTACTTAGACCAACACTTGAGACTTGGAAGGGGTTCAGAAACTTTTGATGAATGTATAAATGAATGAAAGTCAATTTTTACTTATTCTTCACAATTCAGATTCAGAATTACTTCATTTATCAACTCACTTGACTGATTTCTTCACAAATTGATTCACATGCTTATCGTCTAAGTTGCTTTTATATCTTGCCTATCATGTTCATTCTATTTATCACACTGAATAACCTGTCTCTCCCATTAACTGGTGAGCTTTAGAGCCGAGAGACTGTCCTTTATCTTACCCTTACACTTAACATTTATATGCAATCTAAAAATATCTTCTTGTTGAATGAATGAACAAAGCAGGAAGTATTTTTAGCAATTTGCCGATAGTAGCCATAGGTCCTGTTTTAAATGGTAAGTGCACAGATAATTACACACAAACTGGGTATCTGCCTTATTAAATAACTGAAATGTCACATCCACTCAAACTTTGCCATTAAGGACTGGTTCTCAGACTAAAAAATATTGGGATAGTACTTCAGCTAAGTGTAAATAATTAACTAAATGCCCTTTATTCTTTAGCAATCTTAATTCCCTATCATCTTTAACTTTTAGTGATAAATAATGCTACAAGTGACAGTCATCAAACTGAAAATGTCCAATCCAAAAAACCCAAACCAATTGCTTTTGACTTTATTTCAATTCAGAGAGACCCTATAGAAAAGAATAATGCCCCATAACATTTGCAAGGCTTTAAATCTTTAGAGAAGACGACTGCCACATTCTTCTCCCATAGAACAGCTGTTAAGTTCCAACCACTGACCTGAAGCTTAATAGCCAAACAATTTTACCCACTGAGCCTCCAGGGCTTCTCTGAGAACATCCATGCTCCTGAAATTTAAAGAGTAGTTATTTCATTTATGATTGTTTAGCATGTAGAAGAATTGTACTTTATACTTTGCCTCATGATTATAAAATGAACAGCTTTCCCATTGCTATTGATTCAGATGCCAAACCACCATCCCAGTCCCGTCTCTTGGCTATCTCTAGAAGCCCCTCTTAATGCAGTAAAAGACAAGAAAAGGATGCTGCAGCCAAGACTCTGATCATTTGCAAAACCCCCACACTCTGTCTATGGTATTTCTACTATATTATGTATCTTCTTTTTAATCTAATATATCAGTAAAAATTAACCTCTCTTATCTAGTATTATTTTTAAAAAAATCAGAAGAAGAAAAGTGTCAAAAGAGAGTTTGGCAAGTATTTAAATTTTTGAGCTAGCTGGATAAGAAAGGGCAAGAAAAAACTAAGAGTTTCTAACAGATAATTTAGAAACATACAGGACTATTTTTCTTTTGAATTCTGACATAAATATATCTGTATTTTTTTTTTTTTTATTTGTTGTTAAACTGTATTTCAACTATCACATCCCACTAGCTTTTATACACAGCAACAAAACCAATGCTACTAGTGAGTGTCGTACAACATAATCAGGAAAAAATAGGACTACAAATCTATGGATAAGAATTCCATATACTTTTCATATTAAAAACATACTGAGATATTTTAATAATGGTACATTTCAACAATATCTTTGCAGTAGAAAATTTAACAATTACTTATCAATGCAAGGAGGCCTGGTGCTGTAGCAGGTAAGCAGCTTGGCTGCTAACAGACAGGTCAGTAGTTCACACCCACCAGCCACTAGGAGGGAGAAACATGTGGGACTCTGCTTCTGTAATGATTTAGAGCCTTGGAAACCCTATGGAGGAGTCCTACTCTTTCCTATATGGTCACTGTGATTAGGAATTGACTCAAAGACAAGGTTTTGGTTTTTATCATTCAAACTGTGGGCACAAAAACTATGATTATACTACAATGGTAATTCTCATGTTCTGTTTATAGGTCTTCTGTAACTCCACTGGTCTTATTCTTCCATAGTGGCTATGATAGTTAAGGTTGTGTGTCAGCCTGGCTGGACCATGATTCTAAGTGATTTAACCAGTTGTGATGTAGTCATCCCTTATGATGAGATCTGATGTAATGGAGTCACTTCCATGATAAGATATGCTATGATGAGCCAATCAGTGGAAAGGGCAATCAGGGGTGTGGACTGCCTCTAATATATATATATAGACATCCTGGGGAAATTCTGCTCTCTGGTTCTTAGACCTGACCAGTGGCCTACCCTATTGTCTGCTGATTTGGGGATGGTTGCTTTCTAGCCTGTGAGCCAATAAGCTGTCATTTTACCTGCTGATTTTAGATTCACCTTCTTTCATAGCCAGCAGATTGCTATACTATTTGCCGATCTTGGGTTCATCAGCCCCTGTAGCTGTGTGAGACATGAAAATCCTACACCATGATATTTGACTCACAAACTTGAGACTTGCCAGCCGTTATGTGACATTTTCCTGAGATAAATCTCTCTCTCTCTCTCTCTCTCT
>NW_006921660.1:6970405-6973833 GCF_000298275.1 Orycteropus afer afer
CAATGTTTTTTGAAGTAAGAAAATTCTGCCTTAAATTCTTAAGAGTATTTAGAAGTATGTTTATCTAGTCAAGAATCTTTAATTTATTTTTTCCCTTAGCACCTATTTTATGATGATTTCAAGCATTTTAAGGAGCTCTGGTAGCATAGTGGTTAAAGCATTTGGCTGCTAAACAAAATGTCAGGGGTTCAGACCCCCCAGCCTCTCCATGAGAAAAAGATTAGGCAATCCGATCTCATAAAGACTTAAAGACTTGGAAACCCTGTGGGGCAGTTCTACTCTGTCCTATTGTGTTGGTTGCTGTAAGTTGAAATGAACTCATGACAGTTGGTGGGCTCAAGCGTTCTATCTAACAAAAATGTTTCTACCTTGAGGCCCATGATCTTCCTTCCTTTTTGAGAGCAGCTTTTGCTTTCTGCTAGCCACAGTGGCTGAAGCCATCTCAATGCCAATTAAAGAATAAGCTTTAAGCTAGAGAAAGGATAACAATATAAGAAATTTTATCTTAAAGATATAAAATCCAACATGTATATGTTAAGAAGCATTAATATTTGGAGCATCTGCTATCATTCTTATCCTCTTAGATAGGAAAATATTTATGACAAATAGTTACCACCAGAATATTGGTGGTTTAAATTAATTTATACTTTGGTATAATAAACCTTGTCTTAAATTCATTAATCAAAAGTGATTGGCATATCCAAATGCACATCTTGGGTTTTGTCTATTTGTCGGTGTAACATTAGAAATTATGAGGTCTTTAGGATCATTAATTTTTCATATAATGAATAATTTTTCATATACCCTACAGGATAAAAGGGCAAGATGAAGAGAAAGAAGAGGAGCAAGGGAAAGTGGTAATCTCTTTGAGTGAAAATGTCCACTAGGTTTTCACAGATTTTTCTTTTATAAGTATTCCAAAGCAGAAAAGAGAGAGAAAAGTAGTGATTTCCCCACCCCCCCCTTAAATCCTTTTAATTTTTTTTGTTCATTTTGGATTTGGAAAATCTAACAAAAAATTCAATGAAAATCTCACCATTTTCTTGGAGTCGCAACTGAAATTACCATAATTATACTCTAATTTTGTACAAACACATTTCTATATTTAAATCCTATATGTATTATATTAATAGAATTGATTGTACAAAAATTTTAAAGTGCTTATCTTCTGGGAGGGAAAAAATAGTATCATGAAGATAACTTTCAGTTTTGATGAACATTTACTTCTTTTCTGAAGAAACAAGTTGAATTTGAGGCAAAGGTTTGGATTAAAAAACTATGGTAAGGTCCACAGTCAAATAAGAGTTTCAATATGTAGATTTGAAAATACATTAAAATGAAATAACTTGTTATTATGATTGCTTATTCTTTCTCAATGCCTTATAGTTTTAATTTAATATGATGACATTGGAGGAAATTCAAGTCAGGATGTGTAAATAGAGTGATAAACATTTAATAGCCACCCAGAAACCATGATTTTGATTACTTATATTTTCTCTTAACCAACTCCTAGTATTTGTGTTTTTCTTGAACTACTTCTTAGTAAACAGCCAATATTCTACAATTTATATTCTTCTCTATATATGTTTTCTCATCCGTTTTTATCCTGGTCCACCTACAGTTTCATCTCCAATTGTCATATGTATAGCACTTGAATGTTTCTCTAGAGTGTGTTTCCTTCCCAGAGTTCTGATTACATTTCCAATTGCCTAGTTACCATTTTTACATGTCCTCTGAATCAACATATTTCAAAATTTGTGGAGCGTTATTTCTGAGTCAAAATCAGGGGTCAAAATTGGCAGGTCATGGGTAGTAACAGCAGAGCAAACATACTTGTTGGTTGTTGGCTTAAATTTTAGCCCTTGTGGTATTGGTTGTAATGGTGTTAACAAATAAATAACATTGAAAAACACCCAAGCACTGGATGAATGGAGAAGTCTTGCAGTATAGAAAGGGATAGATAGCAAGGCCATACATGAATTTTATATGAATTCATAAAAGTTAGCCCTTCTACCAGATGGCTACTACCCTGTGATCAAAGCTTAAGTAAGTGGACTAAGGGCTAGATGTCAGCTACTACTTGCTTAATCGGATGGAAGACATATGCAGTCAATCAGCTGATAATATATAGGCACCTGGAGTACAGGTACTGAGTGCAAAATCATGAGCTCTGGATAATTCTGTAAAAGCTGATGCCAACAGGTATCCTGGAGAAGAGGATGGTAAGATATTAGCAGTTTTGTGAATTCTGGTGCTGCCTGTGAGCCATTAGAACCTAGTAAGCATTCATTTGCAATTCCTGCATTTAATAACTATAAGAAACCATCAGGAGTGGCATATCAAAAAACAAAACAAACAAACAAAAAACAAACCCACTCCCATTGAGTTGATTCTGATTCATAGCTACACCCCTTGGATTTCCAAGGTGATAAAACTTTATGGAAAAAGATTATCCTGTCTTCCTTCCATGGAGTGGCTGGTGCTTTGGAACTTCTGGTTAGAAGTCAAATGCCTTATCACCTACTCACTGGAGCCTTGGTCTCTTGCATATATATTTTGTGTTCCGATTAGTTCACTACAATTATTGATTTACAAATCTCAGACATAATAACCTCGTATTAGGCAATCTTTCATGGTTCATACTATCTACTCCCCTGAACCAAACCAAACCAAACTCACTGGTGTCAAGTCGATTTTGACTCAGAGTAGCCCTTCCTTGAGTTTCTGAGGCAGTGTCTCTATGGAAGTAGATTGCCCAATCTTCCTTCTGAGGAGTGGCTGGTGGGTTTGAACAGCCAGCCTTCTGGTTAGCAGTCAAATGCCTTACATACTATGTCACAGAGCTCCCCTAAGGAGTACAAAAAACCCAAATGACCATTCTAATCTCAATGTTTAATAGTGAAACTTGTGTTCCAGTAAAATTTGGACATCTGCTGATTTAATTTTTTCAATAATTCATCCAAGAAATATTTATTAATACCTACAATATCCTAGATACCAGGATAGATGTGAGATGTGTGTTTATGTAGTATAGACATGATAGCTAGTTGAATTACTTTATTATTTTTTCACTTTTCCATTGATTTTGCTTGCATTATGATTACACAACAAATATACTGTTAGAAATTATGAGATTATGTCAAAAGTGTGTGTTTTTACATTATTTTATGGACCAGAGTTGGTCTATAATACTACTGCTATAGGCCCTTGGGAAAACAAATTCTGTAAATAATGAGATACGCATTATCATATCACTCTAATTTTGCCTAGGATCATGTTTTATTTTATTTTACTTTTTTTATCTTTAGCACTTAGCACAGTGCCAGACCCAAAGTAAAAATGGATGAATGAATGACATGGGAGAGGAAATATTTTGATATTTCTTTTTCTACTCAAAAATAGATACTAATGAATTTAAGAGCCATTTG
>NW_006921660.1:6974334-6989341 GCF_000298275.1 Orycteropus afer afer
GTGTGTGAAATTTTACAAAATAACTGACATGATTTCTCCAATAAATCAATGACATGGAAAAAAAAAATAAGAGAAAGAGATAGAGAAATGGGGATTCTAAGGGACTAAGAGACAATAACCAAATATTATGTGTGGACAACATGATACTGATGTAAACAGACCAACTGTTAAAAAGACATTCTTAAGATAATTAGAAAAATTTTAATATGCGCTATCTATTAGATAATACTGATGATTCATAAGGAAATATGGAGGAGTAAATTGACAAGATGTTTAGGACATGCTTTAAAATATTTTGGCAAAAAAGAGGTGGGTGAGGTAGCATAAAAGAAGCAAGTGTGGCAATATCTGAATAATCATTGGGTTTGCTATTCTCTCTATTATATAAATATTTGAAAATGTTCATACTTATAATTCATGGTACCTTGTAAAAACTCATGATCTCTGTATGTTCCAATTTGAAGAAGATAAATGTACATTATTAAATGTGTTTGCAAAATAAGATTATGAAGCTGGAGGAGCTTCTTGGAGTGAGTTTTCTCAGACATAAACTTTAAAACAAACAAGCATCAAGAAATGGCCAGGTGAAAAGAAACTTTCTCCAATTTTTGAAAGCCTTCTCCCACCAAGGAAGCTCAGCTATAGGACAGATCCTTTTGCATTTACTCTCTAGATTTGGTGAAAGCCTATACATTCAGTATAGAAAACCAGAAATGTAATAGATTTGTCTTCTTGCTACTGCTCTTTTGAAAGATAGCAGCTGAGGAATGAGAGAGATGTGGTATAGAGTTTACTAAAAGACATCAGAAAAAGAAGTAGGCTTGCTGTGACTGAGATGGGAGAAACTGTGAATAACTAGAAAGGAAAGAACAAACTGTAGGAGACCTTTTTTTTTTTTTTTAACATTGAGCTATTTCTAAAATTGTGGATAAGGCTCAGGAGTATCATAATATTAGGTATCTATTCAGGACAGAAGAAAAGAAATTTTGTAATAATTGACTTTTTTTTTAGAACTTATATTTGCCAAGTACAGAATTAAGCACTTTTATTATTTTTTATTTGGAGTTCATGGTTGGTATAAACAGTTACCCTGTTTGGCTGCTAAATGAAAGACAGAAGGTTTGAATCCATTCAGTGGTGCCTTAAATGAAAGGACTGGCTACCTACTTCCTGAAAAAAAGAGGAAAAAAAAAATAGCCTTTGTAATCTCTATGGAGCAGTTCTACTCTGACACACTTGGGCTCACCATGAATTGCACTCCACTCAACAGCAATTGGAATTATTATTTTACTTTATATTAGTAGATAGATATTGTTATCATCATTTTAGAGATGAGAAATACAGAGGTAATAAAGTTCAAGTAACTTGGCTGCAAGAGACAGAGGTAGGATTCAAACTCAACTCTTTCTGGCCTTAAACCTTTTAGAATTGACCTTTGAAATATAATGATGATCATAATTTACTTGATAACTAAAGTCAGTATTATGTTAAGCTATTGTCTGAAATGCATATATAATTTTGAAAAATGTAACAAATATACATATCTGAGATGTTGCTCATTTTGAGTCCTTTTTAAAATCATGTTTAGTGAAATTAATGTCAGTTCTTGATGCAAAAGCATAATTATAAAATTTTATTTTGTTAAATAAAGAAGAAAATAATTAGCAAAATTATTTAACTTTTTTTTTCTAAGTTAAGCACAATGTTTTAATCCATACCTCGAAACTAAGGCATCCTACTTCATCTGAGATGAAATCTAAGTTTTAGATTTACTTACTTGAAATAATCTTAAAAATTTAAAAATCAAACCGAAAATCAAAACTAAGAAAGGCATAGAATAGCAAACTTGCTAGTGACCTATGGTGTCTCACTCAAGTATGTTGCTGTCCTTGGCAAGTTAAGCCTGCAGCAGTGAAGGAAACCACTGTTTGGCTAATGTAGCTGTGAAGAGCTTCACTCAATCAATTCTGCAAAGTTCCTCTTTTCAGGTAAGAGTTCAGCTCTACTGCACCACTTTGTTGTCAATTAGACAGTCATTAGGGTCAATAACACTTGCACTTAAAGGGAGAGTAATAGCTTTTCTGTTAAATGAAGATTAGGAACTGCTTTCTCAGATGGTCTCCAGACCAAAAACACTTCCACAGGACTTCTGTAGGTGGAATTTTGCAAAGGATTTGTGATGCAGGCCCTGCCAGTATGGCTGCTTATGCATTCACAAAGACAGTCAGTGAGTCCTGATGGATGGATAGTAAACTACATGGAGCTCTTTAATTTTCACATCCTCTTAAATCAGCATGCAGAAGCCTGTTTTGAAATGGACTAAGTGGCTATTTTCTCACTTCTCATTGCAATCACTGCGGCATAATATTCCTTAAAGTGAATGTAATATTCTTAAGTGTGGTTTCATTATGTGGTAAAACAGCCCATTACATTTAGGTAACATTTCTCCCTCCTCTCTTCATTTTAAAAAAGGTGTCTAAAGTTGTTAAAGGAGAGTTGATTCACATCAGAAAAAGAAGAGCAGAATGGTCTCATGCTAGAGATGATTTGCCCCAGGAGGAGCTGAAAGCCTTCCTAGTGACCAATGGGAAAAATGGAAGTTTTCTAATTTTCGTTTTTCAAAGCAGACTCTTAGTCATCCCATACTATCGGAATCTACTTATGGGATGCACATTATGGGAACTGGCATTATCTACTAAATCTGTTCTTTAGAACAATCTCATCATTCCTATCTTATCTTCTGCAAAGATAATTGAAAACAACAATAAACCTGTGTGCATACACTTTCACAAGCCTTAAAAAAAATCAGTATCTGATTCTCATTGTTACTATTCTTCTAATTAAGGGAAATGATACATATGATGTTTTGTATTTTAGATAAGTTCATGCACAATAACACCATTGCCCAAGTTTATATTTAGTGATTGCCCAACACTTCCCAAAATGCTCACATATATTTCATTCTTACTAAAGCTCTTTAACTTATAGAGGGAAAGTTAAGCTTCCAAAATTTATGGTGGGAAACTAATCTAGGGTACTTATTTTAACTCCAAGTTTTATATTAATTCTAATAGGTAGCCTTTATTGGGTACTAACTATGTGCTTAATGTGCATTGATTCATTTGATCATCAATAAGGAGTAATTAGCCAGACATAATCTTTGCTTTTAGAATTGTAGGTTAAGGTACTAATTTTTTGGTAAATAAATGTACCAGCCACCACTATCTGTCAGTTTGTCATACTGTGGTGTGTGTGTGTTACTGTGTTGCTGAAGATATACCACAGTTATTCAAATAGCATCAGGGTCACTGTGGTGGATAGGTTTTAAGGGAGTTTCCAGACTAACACAGACTAGGAAGGAGAACCCGGAGTTCCATGTTTGGAAAAACTGGCCAGTGAAAATCTTATGAATAACAGCAGAACATTGTCTGATATAATGTCAGATGAGCCCCTTAAGTTAGAAGGCACTCAACATATGAACTGGGAAGAGCTACTCAAAAGAAAATGAACCTTAATGATGTGGATGGATTGAGACTTTTGGGACCTTCATTTGCTGATATGGCATTACTCAAAATGAGAAGAAACAGCCATAAACATTAAATAATAACCAGACGGTAGAATTTACAAAGTATGAATCTAGGAAAATAGGAAGTCTTCAAAAATAAAATAAAACAAATAAAGATAGATATCCTAGGCATTACTGAACTGAAGTGGACTGGTACTGTCCATTTTGAATCAGACAATCATATGATCTACTATGTCAAGAATGACAAATTGAAGAGGAATAGCATCACACTCATCACCAGAAAGAACATCTCAAGATCTATCAAACTAGAAGTACAATGCTGTCAGTGATGGCTGATATCCAAACACCTACAAGGAATACCAGCTAATATGACTATTTATCAAATCCACACACCACCAATAATGAAAAAGATGAAGATATTGATAATGTTTACCAACTTCTTCACTCTGAAATTGATTAAACATGGGATAAAAAATGCATTGATATTTACTGGTCATTGAATGTGAAAGTTGGGCACAAAGAAAAAGGACCAGAAGTTGGAAAATATCGTCATGGTGATAAAAATGATGTCAGAGTTTGCATAATAGAATTTTGCAAGACCAAAGACATATTCATTGCAAATACTTTTTTTCAATAACATAATGGTGAATTTAAATATAGACCCCATCAGGTAAACAAAATAAAGGGAATGAAAGAAAATACCACAGCTTGGGTCAGGCACACCTTAGTCTTCAACACTGCCTTTTGACACTTAAAAGTGGTCTTTTGCAACAGATTTGCCCGATACAATATGTTGTTTGATTTCTTGACTCCTGCTTCCATGGGCATTGATTGTGGATGCAAGGAAAATGAAATCCCAGCCACTCAACCAGGCCCAGCCAAGTTGACACACAAACTTAACTACCACAATGCCTATTCCAAAAATAAAAATAAAAAAGGTGATCCAGCACAATGCATAAATAATTGAACAATGCCATTAACATTACATGCATGTAAAATTTTGCTGAAAGTAATTTAAAAATGTGTGCAGCAGTATATCAATGAGGAATGGCCAAAAATTCAAGCCATATTCAGAAGAGGACTTGGAATGAGGGATATCATTGCTAATGTTAGATAGATCTTGTTGTAACCTATGTTTTATTGACTATGGAAAGGCAGTTGAGTATGTGGATCATACCATATTATGGATTACATTTCGAAGAATGAGGTTTCCAGAACACTTAAGTACATAGACCACAGAACAAGTGGATACTGCCTATTTAAAATCAGGAAAGGTGTGCATAACAAGTGTATCTTTTCACCATACTTATTCAATCTGTTTGCTGAGCAAATAATCCAAGATGGTGGACTATATGAAGAAGAATATGGCATCAGAATTGCAGGAAGACTTAACAATTTGTGATATGGAGGCGACACAGCCTTGCTTGCTGAAAGTGAAGAAGACTTGAAGAACTTACTGATAAAGATCAAAGGCCACACTCCAGTATGGATTACACCTCAACATCAAGAAAACAAAAATCTTCACAAGTGGACCAATAAGCAACAACATGATAAATAGAAAAAAAGGATTGAACTTGTCAAGGATTTCATTTTCCTTGGATCCACAATCAATGCCCATGGAAGCAGGAGTCAAGAAATCAAACAACATATTTTATCAGGCAAATCTGTTGCAAAAGACCACTTTTAAGTGTCAAAAGGCAGTGTTGAAGACTAAGGTGTGCCTCACCCAAGCTGTGCTATTTTCAATCCCTTTGTTTTGGTTACCTAGTACTGCTCTGACAAGAATATATCACAAGTGAGATGGCTTTAACAAACAGGAGTTTATTCTTACAATTTGGAGGCTTTAAGGCCAAGTTAAAAGTGTCAGGCTCTAGGGGCTAGATGAAAGCCCCTCAGCCCTGGGTTGTAGCTCTGCATCCTGCTCCTGGTCCACTGAAGCTGGAGACTTTTCTTCACTCAGCTGTTGGCTGCTGAGACTGACAGACCCAAGGTTGACAAGTAAAAAGGCAAAGTCCTAATGTTACCAAACCACATGGCAAGCCATTAATTCAAGTCTCTTAAAAGCCCCAAGGTCAGAAGAGCATGGCAGGCTGCTGAACAATGACATGGCTACACACAGGATCCAAGGATGCCATAGGTTAGAGACCATTCCCAAAGCTGCTGCTCATATATGGGAAGCAGACCACATACCCAAAGGCAGCTGCTCAGCTGCTCACAGTAGATTCCACCATGGAGTTGATTACCAGTCTCACCATGGGGAATACTACATCCTGCTGTCCAGCCACTCAACCAGGCCCAGCCAAGCTGACAAACAGACTTAACCACCACACCCCTCATATGCAAGTGAAAGCCTGATAATAAGTAGGAAAGACTGAAGGAGTACAGATGCCTTTGAATTTTAGTAATGGTGAAGAATATTGTGTATACTGTGGACTGCCAGAAGGACAAAAGAAAAATCTGCCTTGGAAGAAATACCACCAGAATGCTTTTAAGTGGAGAGGATGATGAGACTGTTTTATGTACTTGGACAGGTTATCAGAAGAGACTGGTCCCTGGAGAAGGGGATGATACTTAGTAAAATAGAGGTCCAGCAAAAAAGAGGAAGACCCTCAATGAGATGGATGGACACAATGGCTGCTACAATGGAGTCAAAGGTAGCAATGATTGTAAGGATGATACAGGACTGGGAAGTGTTTTGTTCTGTTGTACAGTGGTACACTATGAGTCAGACATGACTTGACAGTACCTATTTACAACAACAATTCTATTTAGATAAAATTAACTAACTTGCAACTGTTACATGACACATTCATGAGACACTCATTCATGCATTCTAACAATCACTTAACATTGATTAACTGGGCCCTTATGTAGGCAGATAGGAGATATAAAAATTAATATGATCCAGTCCATAACTGCCTTGAATCCAGAGACAAAGCACAAAAGATTGCTTTTAAAACAACTTGGAAAGCCTAATTACAGAAATATACACAGTATATAACAGGAGTGACTCCACCTGGGACAATTACAGAAAGAATCCTAGAGGAAGTGGCAAACGAACCAAGTGGGACTTAGAGAGTTGAGGAGGGTGAAGAGTAAACCTGGAAACATAGTAGAAGGTTCAAATAAAGTCACTGGGGTGAGAGATGCCATACTTTGTGCAGAGAACTCCAGGAAATTCCATGTTATTAGATTGGAAAATGTTTGATCTGAAGAAACCAGAGATTAGTCTGTGGAATTAAGCAAGGTTCATTCATGGCTTGCTTTTTAACATGACAGTGGGCAGCCATTAAGAGTTTATTTGCAGGTGACTGACATGGTGAAACTTGCTTTTTGGGCAGATTATTTTGACACCTGTAAAAAGCTGAACTTCTAGGGTGGTGCTATATGAAAGGGGTGCAAGAGGCAAAGGGAAGAATAAAGAATTACTGCATGAAAGACTCAGACAAACGATTTTAGTTTCCAAGCTTAAAACTTGGGAATCCTTGGCAGGAATTACAAGGAAAAATAATACCACTCAAATATGACAATCTATGGAGAAAGAACAAAACTGACTATCAAAAAACAATAAATCATCCAAATAAGAGAGTAAATCAGAGAAGACTGTGCCTTGTCACTGAAGCATTCGTTCAGCTACTGAAAACATTTTGGCTCATAACTGGGATCTAAGAGCCCCACAGTCAGCAGGTTCCCTTTGAATCAACTCTAGTGAGAGCAAAAGCAATATGCTCAGGCTTTGGGGACATGAGTGTCTTATTCTGGGTTTCCTTCAAGAGGTACTAGCAACGTATTGGCCAGAAATTCTTCATCAGTGGTTCTGTCCTGTTCATTGTAGGATGTATAGCAGCATTTAAGGCCTTTGTCCATCAGATGCCAGGTAGCAGTCCCAAGTTGTGACAAACAAAAATGTCTTTGGACATTGCTAAATGTCCTCTGGGCAGCAAAACTGCTTTCAGTTGAGAACCCCTTATTGTTGTTAGGTGCCCTCAAGTAAGCTTCAATGTACTATAGAACAAAGCACTGTCTGGTACTGAACCATCCTCACAATCATTGTCATGTTTGAGTCCATTGTTGCAGCCACTGATTCAATCTATCTCATCAGGTTCTTCCTCTTTTTTGTCGACTTTTTGCTTAACCAAGTATGATGACAACCTATAGTCTAGTTCATTTCGACAAGACAAAGACAATTCTAGTTTAGTGCATGTTTGACTCAGAATACTCCAAAATATTTCTATGAAATATTATAATGTGTGCAATGTATGTGTGTGTGTGTGTGTGTGTATGTAAAACTATTACATAATGATAGATCACTACTGGGTCTATTAAGAACCCTATCTAATACTATGGATATGTGCTGATGTTTTAGCTCTTCTTTATGTATAACTAAACATATTTTAAAACAAAAGAGAAAATAAAACACGAAACAACAACAAAAATCACTTTTGATTGGAGCTCTGGTAGCATAGTGCCTAAGGCACTTGACTGCTAACCAGAAGGCTGGAGGTTCAAACCCACCAGCCACTCCTCGGAAGGAAGATGGGGCAATCTACTTCCGTAGTGATACTGCCTCAGAAACCCAAGGAGGGGTCGCTATGAGTCGGGTCCGACTCGACGGTACATAACAACAACAACAACAACAAGCCTCACTTTATGCAAAGATAACATTTCCTGGGGAATAAAAAAGAATGCATGACTTGTTAATATCAACACATTTAGATAATTTTTAAAGTTCCACATGAAGAAAATCACACGACAGATGATTAACTGATTAACTTTAAACCAGAATCTCTGAGTCCAGAGTTTTTCTACATGTGAATGGGATATAATGGTGTAGTTTTCTGATATTTCTATTAATCTTATTACAACTGAGTTGTGAATATCCCAGAAAAATCCCAGGAGATAAATGTGAGTTGCTCTCAACTGACCTTCTTACACTTCCAGTTCCACCAGAGAGTACCCATGGCCACAGCCATGGTAACTCTGATAGATTCATTCAGCGGTGAGATTGATTGTCAAATTCCCTGGAGAAAGTATTAGAATTCCCAGAAAAGTGACCAAAAAATTCATACACCAGTAGCAAATTATGATTACTAAGTAATTAGCAAAGCCTTAAGCAGCCTTAATTATTTAACCATATTCAGACTTTGAAAAGAGAAAAAAACAAAAAGTTTTCACTAGCACATTTTTAAGAAGGGAATTAACGAATTAGCGTGTGTCCAGAAGAGAACCACCAGAATTGTGCATATAGAGGGTATGCTTGTTCATTACATTTCACTTTGTTAATATTTATATAAAAGCACTGAGAAAGGGGCATGAGTAGTTCAGTAGCAGAATGCTGGCCTTCTATGCAGGACACGCAGGTTTGATTCTGGGCCCTTGTACCTTACGCACAGCCACCACCTGCCTATGCTTGGAGGCTTCTGTGTTGCTTTGATGCTGAACAGATTTAAGTGGAGCTTCCAGGCTAAGATAAACTAGGAAGAAAGGTCTGCTATCTATTGTAAAATCAGTTAGTGAATACCCTATGGATCACACAAATCCAATCCACAACCCATCATGGGATGGCACAGAACAGCATAGCATTTCATCCTGTTTTGTAAGGTGTGAGTATTAGCCAGAGGCTGACTCTATGAGAGCTAACAACAAGCAGCGCTCTGAAAATCCTATTCAGCAACATAAAGAGCTTACAATGGCTAGGAATATTGTCATATGATTTCTCAAAATATGGCTGATAAAATCCCAGTAATACAAAGACAATATAATGTGTTGCAACAATGGTGCAGGGTAGCCCACAATTGAAATATAGTAGTTGCTAAATGTCAGTGACTTTGAAAATATTTCATATAAGGGAATTATAAGCATGTTCATTCTTCTCAAAGCTGACTATTAACATGGCTCTTGAATCTCCTCAAACACACTTTCTGAGCAACTGATTGTTGCTTTTTTCACTCCAAGCTTACTTCATTATTATCGTTGCTAACAATACTGAACACCAACTGAGACAACTACGCCATATAAATAAGGAAAAGCCGACTCAAGCCCTGCCCTTGGGCTTACAAGACTTCATTCTGTACTGAAATAAAATTCACATTATTCAATAGAAGAGTCAGTAAAAGGGATTAAAGCCTGAAGAGAATGAACATCAGAATGCAGGTTTTGCTGGCTCTGAATTTAATTTAAATTTAACTTATTAGTGTGCACATCAGCTCTCTAGTATTATGTTTTTTAGCATTGTTTTGCAAAGAAAGTTTTTGTTTATTTGTAATAATACAAAAAAAAAACTTTCTTAATTCAATGGTGAATTATCTAAACTCAAACTATGCATGAGTGATTTATGCGAAGCACACTAAAAATGTGTAACTATTATAAATAGTTTTGTTTCTAAAAAATCTCTAAGCACAATCAGGGACTTGTAAACATGATAATAGATTGCATGCACTGACAAAAAGTGTTGCTCTATTTTGCTATTTTTCAGATGATTGATGCCAAACATGTTGATAAATGTTTTCAAGTATTCTGGCTTTTAATTCCCCTCCCTTAGATTTATACAACATTGATATTCACTTTACATTTTTATAGTCCAAAGTTTTCCCTCACTTCTGAAATAAATATCTGCAGGAGGATTTTAAACATTTTTTTCTTCTCATCTTTGTTTTGAATTTAAAACTATTTAAGATCTATTTGAGAACACTGAATGTAACATCACTTTAAATTATAAATTTCATTTGATTATCTGAAAGATTGTTATTTAATAGAAATAGAAGCCAATCTGAAATAAGAAGTATCAAAATACTATAATATCAAATATGTAATTTGCAAGAGAGTTCTTTTTCAAAATCACCAATTACTATTTCACACAAAATTTAATTGAGGTCATTACCCTCCTGGCAAGTTATTTCAAAATTCTTTCTTATAAGATTTGTTATTGTAACATTTTCCACATCAATATTCCTTTCACATATATTATTTTTATCTACTTATAAAGATAATAGACTTCACCCATAATTTGTTTGAATTACTAATCAAGTTATACACTTAAATGCCGGCTTAGGAAATGTGGTCATTCTACTTTCTCTTTGTTAACAAAGTTAACAGCTTGGGCAAGTACTGAATATCTAGTGAACTGTTAGTGACTTAACAAGCCAAAATATCCACACATTCTGAATAAAACAGGTATTCTAATTATATTCTTGGAGAAACATTTTCTCACAAAATGTGATATTTTTAACATTATGACACGTGTGTTATGCCTCATTACTTGCTTAAATACAAATACAAACCTTACACTAGTTTAAAGAGAAGTCATTTCAGTGCAGAGGACCACTTGCCTGTGAAACTCTTTGGTTTCCCTGACCTTGATCATCTGTTATTAAGATCATTTCCCTTTAAATATGAATAACTTTTATGGTCCATGATCAAAATGACACACCATGCTGGGATTATATAGCAATTTGAATTGACAAGAGTCTAATTATTATGGTATCTGGAGGTCAATTACCAAATTTCTTCCTTTTCCTTTCTATAAACATTGATTATTTGTATGTCAGCCACTATGCTCCATACCAATGATTAAACAATTAATAAACCACAGTTCCCACCCTAGAAGACCAGAGCTCATTTAAAAAAAAAATTCATATAAATTAGCAGTAATATTAACGTATTAATATTATTTCTGAGATACAAAGGTACATAGACAAGAGCAAGGGCTGCCAAATGATATGGTCTATAAAATGTAAGTGCAGAATATTTTGAAAGAAAGATCATCATTTAAAAAGTTTCAAATTATGAGAAAAAAATATATATATATTTCTGTATTTTTTTTAATTGTGATTTGGGTAAAAGTTTATAAAGCAAATTCACTTTCCATACAGCAGTTCACACACACGTTGTCTCATGACATTGGCTACAATTTACCCCAATGCAACAGCTCCCCTCCCACTTCCTCCTGAAAGTTACCTCTTCCCTGTCCAGCCTTCCATGCACTCCTGCCCCCGGAACTGTCTCCCTGTGCATAAACAGCCCTTCTTTCTCCCATGATTTTTTTCTCCAAGGACTGTATCTACCTCAGGTATATGTTCAACTCACATGCCTGTCTTTTGTTTGGCTGGAAGCCACAGATGAGGGTTCAGGCAGGTAGGGGCCATAGTCTCAGTGGTTCCACCAGGCTCTATCAGACCAGCAAACCTGGTCCCCCCTTTTTTTTTTTCCCAAATGATTTTGAGTTTTGTTCCACATTGTTCTCCCTCTCTATCCAGTATCTCCTCCTCCATAGATCCCCCTCTGAATGGTTGACAGTGGTAGCTGGGCACCATCTAGTTCTTCTGGTCTCATAGTTGTATAGGCTGAGGATCACATGGTATCAGTTGCTAGGACTAATTGTTTCCCTGAATCTTTGGTCTTGTTCATTCTTCTTTGCTCTGGATGAGGAGAGACCCATCGTTGCATCTAGATGGCTGCTTGCAAGCTTGTAAGATCCCAGTCGCTTCTCATCAAAGTAGGAGGTGGAACAATGTTTTGTGTACTATGTTATGACAATTGAGCTTGATGTCCCCTGTGACTATGGTCCCAAGTCCTCAGATTCAATTATTATCTCCCTCTGGGTAGCTGGCTGTGACCAAGAAGTGACTACAACCTTGTCCCTTGTCAGCTCTACTATAACCCTGGGAATTCTTATAGAACATACAAATACACTAGTAGAACCATTGTCTGCCAACCCTATATATGGTCTTGGATACATTCCCTGCTGCATAGACATACCTAATAGTTCAGGCTGCCCACCCATCTATCCACCCATATACCCGTGTTTGCCTTCACTGACAATGCAGTACTATATGTGCAAAAGGGTTCATCTTTGTTGTCTGCACCTCCCATATGCCTCTCTCTGTTTTTCCTCAAGGCCACCATGTTGATCACTCACATTTGGTATACTGTCCTTCTCTTCACCCAAATCAATACTTATCTCTATCTAACAGTGTTCCCTCCCCTCCCCTCCTACCCCTGGTAACCAACAAAGAAAATTTCCTTCCACATATAAACAATTCCTTAACTTTTACAATAATGGACTAATACAATATTTGTCCTTTTGTAATTGACTTATTTCACTCAGCATAATGTCCTCCAAGTTCGTCCATATTATGTGGTATTTTGCAGATTCTGCATTATTCTTTAGTGTTGTATAGTATTCCATTGTGTGTATGTACCATAGTTTGGCTATCCATTCCTCAGTTGATGGACACGTAGGTTGTTTCCATCTTTTGGCTATTGTAAATAGTGCTATGATGAACATGGGTGTGCGTATGTCTGTTCTTGTCATGGCTCTCACTTCTTTAGGATATATACCTAGTAATGGAATGGTTGGATCAAATGGTATTTCTCATTCCACCTTTTTAAGGAATTGCTATACTGCTTTCTACAGTGGTTATACCATTTTACAGTCTCACCAGCAGTGTAGGAGAGTCCCAATCTCTCTGCATCCTCAGCAGCATTTGTTATTTTATTTCTTGTTGAACTTGCTGCTAGTGCTGGGACAACATGGTAGCTCATTGTTGTTTTGATTTGCATCTCTCTAATGGCACCAGCAAATCCTCGGAAGGAAGATGGGGCAATCTACTTCTGCAGTGATACTGCCTTGGAAACCCAAAGAGGGTTGCAATTAGTTGGGTCCAACTCGATGGCACATAACAACAACAACAAATCTGTAGGTTCTCTTTTGACTCTTTTGGAGAAGTCTTTGGAAGCACATAAAAGTTTAATTTTTAGAAGGTCCCATTAATTGAGTTTCTCTTCTGCTGTTTGTGTATTTTGCGTTATGCTTGATAGTCTATTTATGCCATATATTAGGGCTCCTAAATTTGCCCAAGTAATTTTCTTTTAAAAATAATGAGATTAGTGTGGAATTCAGTAAAATGAATATTTTTCCAACTAACATGTGTTTCAAAATTGCAAATGGGTTTTATTACAGAAATCTAGCCATCAAAACATACAACACATGCATGTAAACAAAAGAAAATCATTAAGAATAAGCATACTGAGTTCTAGGATTGGATGTGTTGGTCAACAATTTCAAAATATTTTCTAACCTGTCTGATTTTTCAATTCTTTTGGTTCTATTTTTTTTTTTTTTTTTCATCTTGGTTCACTTTGTTCCATATTTGCATCCACACAAGAATTACTGATATTGCACCTGAATCACAGAAATACTCTAAAAATGTTAGTATTATTACTTAGTCTCATTATTCTGAGTATATGCTTACCTAATACGAGTTAAGGCTCCATATCACAGGCTACTAGGAAATAAAAATGTCTAACAAAAATTCTGGAGCTCTGGTAGCATAGTGCCTAAGGCATTTGACTGCAAATCAGAAAGCTGGGGGTTCAAACCCACCAGTCACTCCTTGCAAGGAAGGGTTAGGCAATCTACTTCCATAGTGATACTGCCCCAGAAACCCAAGGAGGGGTTGCTATGAGTCGGGTCCGACTCAATGGCACATAACAACACACAACACAGCAAAAGTTCTAGGAACTTAGAGTTAATTTTGATCGTATGGATCTAGTCCATTTTATTAGACTTACAGGTAAGAAAAATTAGGCCTAGAATGATTTTGTAGAATGATTGAACAAAGGTCAAACAGCTAATTGTGTTATTATGATCTACTTCTTCAGGACAACCAAGCAAATTCAACCAAGAATTCAACCAAGCAACGCAAATTATTTGACAACCTCTATCTTCTCTCTATTTATTGCAAAAAGTAGATAGCATATACTTTGAAGTAAAACACTAATGTGCTCAAAGCCCAGATTTATCACCCCTGGTGGAATAGTGTCTATGGCATTTGACTGCTAACCAGAAGGCTGGCGGTTCAAACCCAGCAGCCACTGCTTGGAAGGAAGATTGGGCAATCTACTTCCATAGTGATACTGCCTCAGAAACCCAAGGAGGGGTAGCTTGGAGTCAGATCCCACTCAACAGCAGTGAGTTTTCACTAGGGATAATTATAGGTTAATGGTAAGGATTCAATAAAATTTTACATGTATATAATTTTGTTGTTGTTGTTGTTAGGTGATGTTGAGTTGTTTTCGACTCATAGAGACCCCATGCACAGCAGAATGAAACATTGCCCAATCCTGCACCAGCTCCATGATCCCTGCTATACTTAAGCCCATCATCACAGCCACCGTGTCAATCCATCTCATTGAAGGCCTCCCCCTCATTCATCGACCCTCCACCAGACCAAGAATGACATCCTTCTCCAGAGAATGGTCTCTTTTGACAACATGACCAAAATAGGTGAGATGAAGTCTGGCCATTCTCACTTCCAAGGAGCATTCCGGGTGCACTCATCCAGGAAAGATCTGTTAGTTCTTTAAGCAGTCCATGGTATTTTCAGCATTCTTCACCAGCACCACAACTCAAAAGCATCAACTCTTCTTCGGTCTTCCTTATTCATTGTCCAGCTCTCACATGCATACGTGGTGATTGGA
>NW_006921660.1:6991026-6997587 GCF_000298275.1 Orycteropus afer afer
ATATTTTGGCTCTCTTGGACTTGTTTTCATTGTCTTTAACTTCAAGTTGAACTTGCATATGAGCAATTGATGGTCTGTTCCACAATCAGCTCCTGGCCTGGTTTTGGCTGAATATATTGAGCTTTACCATTGCCTCTTGCCACAGATGTAGTCAATCTGATTCCTATGTGTTCCATCTGGTGAAGTCCACATGTAGAGCCGCTGTTTGTGTTGTTGAAAAAAGGTGTTTGCAATGAACAAGTCGTTGGTCTTGAAAATTCTACCATGCGAGTTCCAGCATTATTTCTGTCACTAAGGCCAGATTTTCCAACTACCGGTGATTCTTCTTTGTTTCCAACTTTTCCATTCGAGTCACCAGTGATAATTCACACATCCTGATTGCAAGTTTGGTCAATTTCAGACAGCAGAAGTTGATAAAAATCGATTTCCTCATCCTTGGCTTTGGTGGTTGGTGCATAAATTTGAATAATGGTTATATTAACGGGTCTTCCTTGTAGGTGTATGTATATTATCCTTTCACTGACAGCATTGTATTTCAGGACAGATCTTGAAACATCCTTTGCGATGATGAATGCCACACCATTCCTCTTTAAACTGTCATTCCCGGCATAGTAGATCATATGGTTGTCTGATTCAAAATGGCTAAAACTGGTCCATTACAGCTCACTAATGCCTAGGATATCAATCTTTATGCATTTTATTTCATTTTTGACAACCTCTAATTTTCCTAGATTCATACTTCTACATTCGATGTTCTGATAATTAATGGATGTTTGCCGCTGTTTCTCCTCAATTTGAGTGGTGCCACATCAGCAAATGGAGATCTTGAAAGCTTTACCTTTTCCATATGAGTAAGGCTGATTTTACTTTGATAATGCAGCTCTTTCACAGTCCTACTTTGAGAGCTTTCTAAGCTAAGTGACTCATCTTCCTCCTCTGTATTGGACAATGCTTCTGGACTATTCATAAAGTTGTGCAGTAATGTATGTATCACCTCTTCTATGTTTGAGCCCTTTTTTACAGCCACTGCATTGCACTGAGGGTCTTGCTCTTTTTCACTGATCCTCTACTTCACGAAGCATGATATTCTTCTCCAGGGACTGGCACCTCCTGACAACATTACCAAAATCTGGCCATTCTTGTTTCCAAGGAGCATTCTGACTGCACTTCTCCCAGGGCAGATTTGTTCCTTCTTCTGGCAGTCAATGGTGTTTTCAGTATTCTTGGCCAACACCACAAATCAAAGGCATCAACTATTCTTTGGTCTTCCTTATTCATTGTCCAGCTTTCCCATGCATTTGAGGCTATTGAAAGTACCATGGCTTGGGTCAGGCACACCTCAGTCTTCAAAGTAGCATATGCATTCTTTAACACTTTAAAGAGGTCTTTTGCAGAAGATTTGCCTAGTGTGATAAAAATATCTTATTTCCTGACTGCTGCTTCCTTGGGTGTTGATAAATCACCTCTAGTTTGGTTCATTCCCATGGATTCTTATAATTTATTCCCCTACATCTTCTACAGGGATCAGTTCTCAACATAACAGCCTGAAAGCTTGTTATAAATGTCAAGTCAGGTCCTTTTACTCATTTAGCCCAAACTATGTAGTGAGTGCCATTTCACTCAGAATTAAAGTCACAGTCCTTATAATTTTCTACAAGATCGTAAATGCTTTGGTTCTCTCTGCCTCTCTCCTGCTCTCTCTCTCTAATTTTTTTTTTTTTTTTCACTAACTCTCCAACCTCCTTTGCTAGTTCTCTGCACTTGCTTACAATATCCCCAAGAAACTGGTTAAAGTTCCTCAAGCATTTCAAATGTGCTCTGGTATCATGGCCATTTGTTTTTTTCTGCTAAAAATGTGCTTCCCTCTCATGTCTGCATAATTTACCACTTCTTTCATACTTCTGCTTGAATGCCATCATGTTAGAGAGGTCTTCTCTGGCCTACTTCCTTATCCTGCTTTATTTTCTCCATAGCACTTATCTGATAGAATATATTTTTAATTTTTTATTGTATATTGTCCATTTATTCACACTAGAATGTAAGCTTCACCAGGGTAGAGTGCAGAAACTTTTTTATTTTATACAAGGCTCTATTTCCAGTTGTGAGAAATAATAGGAGCACAATAAATATTTGTTCAATACTAAATGAAAGAATGAAGGACTCAATTAACATGAATAATGGATGAAGAAGTAAAGAATAAACACATATAAATAATAAAAATATAAAAATATATCAAATATAAATGAATAATGAATGAATAAATGAAATAATTATGAACTATATAACTGATATTTATGCTAGGAGCATAGGATTAAAATTATCTTTTAAGACATAACCTTTGCTCCTGAGGCTTTCACTGTTCAGACAGTCAATATAAATGCTTTGAGAAAAAGAAAATTCAGCCTTCCTTTTCCAATAGGGTAGGTGTATTTAATACCCATATAAAAAACTGAATGTTGATTCTATCTGTGAATCCTTCTCAGTAATAGATAAGGTTATTACCTTGTCTCTATCCAGTAGCAGAACATAAACTTTAACTTAGAATATTTGGCTATGCTTTCCTCATTAGTCACTACTTCTGTAAGAACAGTTAGTAACAACAGATACAGAGCTTTTCTAAGGCATAAATGTTCTTTTCTGACCACTTGGACACCATCATACTGAATCTTGCTAGTTGTGACTTAACATTTTTCTGTTATAATTTGCTTGTCTGTAAAAAGGGATAAATGTCCTTGTTTTTAGGTGCCATCAAATCAGTTTTGACTCAAAGCAACTTCATGTACAAAATAAATAAATAATAAAATAAAATAAAAACCCTGCCTACTCTTATACCATCCTGCCAATCCTTGCTGTGCTTGAGCCCAGTTTTACAACCACTGTCATTCCATCTCCTTCAAGATCTGTCCCTTTTTCACTGACCCTCTGCATGATGTTCAACTCTAAGGAGTGGTCCCTCCTGATAACATATCCACAGTATGAGAGGCTGTCTTGCTATCCTTGCTTCTAATGAGCATTTTAGCTGTCCTTCCTCTAAGCCAGATTTGTTCACTCTTCAAGCAGTCCTTGATACATTCAGTATTCTTTACCAGCACCTTAATTCAAATGTGTCCGTTTTCTGTGGTCTTTCTGATTCATTGGCCAGTTTTCACATACTTAGGAAGCAATGGAAATGAGGCATCCCTTCGTTTTCAAAGTGACATCTTTGTTCTCAACACTTTAAAGATGTGTTTTGCAGATTTTCCCAGTGCAATATGATGTCTGATTTCTTGACTGCTGCTTCCATGAGTGTTGATTGTGGATCCAGGTAATATGAAATCCCTGATAACTTCAAACTCTCCTCCATTTATCATGATGTTGCTTATTGGTCCAGTTGTGAGGATTTTTGTTTTCTTGATGTTGAGGTATAATTCATACTGAAGGCTGTAATCTTTGATCTTCAGCAGCAATTGCTTCAAGTTCTTCATTTTCAGCAAGCTGGGTTGTGTCATCTGCATATCACAGGTTGTTAATGAGTCTTCCTCCAATCCTGAGGCCACATTATTCTTCAAATAGCTCAGCTTCTCAGACTATTTGCTCAGCACACAGATTGAATAAGTACAGGCAAAGGACAGAACCCTGATGAACATCTTTCCTGATTTTAAGCCATTCAGGGTCCCCTTGTTCTGTATGAAAGACTGCTCCTTGGTCTTTGTGGAGTTTCCTAATGAGCATAATTAAGTGTTCTGAGTCCTCATTCTTCCCAATTTATTCATAATTTGTTATGATCCACACAGTCAATTACCTTTGCATACTCAATCAAACACACATAAACATCTTTCTGGTATTCTTTGCTTTCAGCCAAGATTCATCTGACATCAGCAGTGATATTCCTCTTTCCATGTGCTCTTCTAAATCTGACTTGAATTTATGGAAGTTTCCTGTTGATGTACTTCTGCAACTGCTTTGAATTATTTTCAGCAGAATTTTACTTACACATGATATTAATGATATTGTTTGATAATTTCTTCTTTCTGTTGGATCATCTTTCTTTGGAATTGGAAGAAATATGGATCTCTTCCAGTAAGTTGGCCAGCTGTCTTCCTATTTGCTTGGCATAAATGAATGAGCACTTACAGTGTTGTATCCATTTTTTGAAACATTTCAATTGGTATTCCACCAACTTCTGGAACTTTGTTTTTCTGCCTGTTCCTGCAGTGGGGCTTGGACTTCCGTATTCAATAGTATTGGTCTTTGATCATATGCTACTACGTGAAATTGTTGAATGGGGACCAGTTCTTTTTGGTACAGGGATTCTGTATATTCCTTCCATCATCTTTCGTTGCTTCCTACATTGTTCAAAAATTTGGCCATAGATTCCTTCAATATTGCAATACAATGCTTGAATTTTTTTCTAGTTCCTTCAGCTTGAGAAATGCTGAGTGTGTTCTTTCTTAGGATTTTCTAACTCCAGGTCTTTGCACATTTCATTATTAAACTTTTTGTCTTCTCAAACCACCATTTGAAATCTTCTGTTCAGATCTTTTACGTCATCAATTCTTCCGTTTGTTTTAGCTTCTCTTCATTTAAGAGCAAGTTTCAGAGTATCTTCTGACATTCATTTTTATCTTTTCTTTCCCATCTTTTTAAGGATCTTTTCTTTTGTCATGAATGACATCATAATCCCACAACATATCTGGTCTTTGGTCCTTGGTGTTCAATTCATCAAATCTTTTCTTCAGATGGTTTCTCAAATTGAGGTGTAATATACTCAAGGTTTTTTTTTTTTTTTTTGCAACTCAAGACTTGAATTTTTTCTTCAGTTCTTTCACATTGACAAATACTGAGCATATTCTCCCATTTTGATTTTAAACTTCAGTTTTTATATTTACTTTTATTGTGGTGAAAACATATATACCACGACATTCACCAACATAACAACTTCCACATTTATTGCTCAGGGACACTGATAACATTTTTCATGTGTGCCACCATTATTACCAGACTTTTCCAAAATATTCCTCCACCATTAGTATAAACTCAATGCTCCTCAAACAAAAGCTTCCCTTTTTCCCCTCCCTCCTACTCCTACAAATACAAGTTTGTATTTTGGCTCTCAGAAACTTCTTTTAATTTCTTCAGTTTCACCTTAAATTTGCATATGAGCAATTGATGGTCTGTTCCATAACCGGGCCCTGGCATTGTTCTGATTGATGATATTGAACTTCTCCATCATCTCCTTCCACAGATGTAATGAATTTGATTCCTGTGTATTCTATCTGGTGAGGTCCACATATATAGTCATCATTTATGTTCTTGAAAAAGGGTATTTGCAATGAATAAGTCGTTGGTCTTACAAAATTCTTTTATGTGATTTCTAGCTTCATTTATATCACCAAAGCCATATTTTCCTACTACCAATGCTTCTTCATTGTTTCTAACTTTTGCATTCCAATCGCCAGTAATTATCAATGCATCTTGATTACATGTTTGGTCTATTTCAGACTTCAGAAG
Organism: Orycteropus afer afer; assembly: GCF_000298275.1. Lineage (NCBI taxonomy): Eukaryota > Metazoa > Chordata > Mammalia > Tubulidentata > Orycteropodidae > Orycteropus > Orycteropus afer. The sequence goes on from NW_006921660.1 coordinate 6,996,517, forward strand.
TTGGTAAAAATCTTCAATTATTAGGATCTGTTCTTCATGAAAAAAGCCATAATTTCTTATAGCACTCTTTCTCTAAAATTATTAAGTCACAAATACTTTTTTTTATATAGTGCTTTGAGTAAGAAAAATAGGTAGTGTTTTCTGAGCAAAAGACATATACATCTAAATTAATTTTCTGGAAAGTCCACTATACAGACTTTTATTACATGGCATTTTGTATTTAATTTAGAATAAGTTTTATTAGAACTTCAGGATTTGGTATCAACATATGCAAATGCACTCAGATGTTCCATTCCAGTGGTTACATTATTATAAATTGAGAATGATTGCTATGAATATCCATTTTCTTTCAAAACCTAACAGCCTGAATTTTACATTTTTAAGTAAAAATGAATTATGCTAATGTTTAACTCTAAAGCTACTGTCCATTTCTTTAATTTTCCTCACTCAAGTTTATTTAATGGGAGTCCACTAAAAGATTCTCATAATATAAATATATATCTATTTTGCTTTATTTCTCTCACTTTGGTAGAAAGAAGATACTTATGTTCCTAAAAGACACCCCATCTGCTCCCCAATGTAGTGAAAAGTACACTCTGATGATATGTCAGATTTCTATGGCTGTTGTTTCCTAGCAGCCTTTTCATTCACAACCTTTCTTTACATCATGCAGTAGTACCATAACTGAGGCTCCTTGTATAGATTCGTGATTATTTCTCTCAGCACAGTTTCCTTTGTTTAAAGCTATTTCCTTGATAAACTATGTTACATTACTTGTTTTAGGTTCCATTTCGATCTACTTTACTCATATTTGCAGGTAATAAAAATAAACAATTAGAGGTTTCACACTCTATCACAAAAGTCCCACCAATTTCAAAATGCTATTAACTATTTAAAATAATGCACATATTGAAGTGAAAAAACAAACTGATTTTAATCAAATTTGTCTCTACAGTAATCTTATAAAAAATTGAAGCTATATCTTCAAATTGTAATGGAAATACATTTCCAATATTGTATTCTATTTTTTCTTTGTATAAGGGGAGATTATGGTAGTGGAATAGGGATTAC
>NW_006921660.1:7001232-7034800 GCF_000298275.1 Orycteropus afer afer
CTGCTTTTCTGGCCTGCTACTCTGGGCAGGCCTTAGTTGCCTCTCCTCACCTAATCCCTTCAGTTGACTGCTCTTCTCTCTGGCTTCCTGGCTTTTAATCCCCTTTCTCCTGCTCTTCCCGCTTGCTACTTCGGGCATCCCTGAGTTATCTCTCCTCACCTGTAACCCTGGGGCTGTTTTATATAGATTTTCTTAATTCCAATGCTATAGCTATCCCCTCTTTTGAAGAGAGCTTTAGCAACATGCACCGTGTTTCCAGACACATTTTAATGGTCTTTATTTTGAATAGCTCAGAATATCCATATGAGTTATTTTGTTTAATACAGGAATTACTGAACATATATATTTGGGTTTCCAAATACATGTTTCCTTTACAGTTTTGAACTGATTTCTAATTCTATTGCTTTGTAGCATGAGAACATAGTCTGCATGTTATCAATCCCTTTAGGATGTGGTAACCTATTTTTAATCATTATGTGCTTGAAAATAGTATGTTTATTTAATTTTAATTTTAAGTGGGTGGTTACGAAGTTCTATATATGTTAAAAAAAAACAAAAAAACACCTCACTTCTGTGGAGTTGATTCCAACTCATAGCAACCCATCCTTGGGTTTCTGAGATGTTATTGCTACAAAAGTAGATGGTCCACTCTTCCTTCTGATGAGTAGCTGGTGGGTTTGATCCACCAACCTTCTATTTAGCAGTCAAATACCTTAGGCATTATGCCACCAGAGCTGCTATATTGTATAAATTAGCCGTTTCCATTACTTAAAATTTCTGTTTTCTTGCCTATTTTCCCTTTTCTACTTGAATTCACATCATACAAAATCCAAACCTGTTGTTGTCAATTCCAACTCACATGACCCTATAGGACAGAGTAGAACTGCCTCACAATGTTTCCAAGGCTGTGAATCTTACAAAAGCAGACTGCCACTTCAAATTTCCCTTTGTAGTTACATCCAATTTTGCTTTAACTAAGTGTATATACTTGTGGTATTAGATACATACATGTCATAAATATAATATTTTCCTGGTTAATGTTTTTGAAATTAAAGACACTACTTTCTTTAAATTTTTACTCAACATTAAAATTGCTGAACTGGGTTTGACTAGATTAGTAAACTATTGTCATTTTCCTAAAACTATGAGCAGTATTTTAAGAAGTTACTTCGGTGTCTTAGTTTTTAATGCTGCTGTAACAGAAGTGTCATAAGTAGATGGCTTAGTGAATAGAAATTTATTTTCTAACAGGTTAAAGCTCACTACCTTCAAGTTGGATCCGATGCATAGTGACCCTTCCTTGGGTTTCCAAGGCAGTTTCCCTATGGAAGTAGATTGCCCAGTCTTCCTTCCAAGAAGTGGCTGGTGGATTTGAACCACCAGCCTTCTGGTTAGCAGTCAAATGCCTTAAGCATTGTACCACCAGAGTGCCCTTCTAACAGGATAGGAGGCTATATATCTGAATTTAAGGTACCAGCTCTATAAAAAGGCTTTATTTGTCTGCTCTAGGGAAAAATATACTTGTCTCAGCTTTTCTAAAAATTTTGCTTTCTTTGAAAATCTCTGCCTGGTATCTATCTTTCCTCATTTGTGCTTGTTTTCTTCTGTGCTTCACTTGCTCCTTTATATTTCAGAAGTGATTGGCTCAAAACACACCTTTCACTGACCTGGCCTCATTAACATAGCAAAGGAAAAAACTTATTCCCTTATGGGATTACATACACAGATATAGGCATTAGGATTTGCAATGCATATTTTTGGAGGACACAATTCAAGCCAACACTTTGGTACACACTATTTAGTTGAATTTTTACCTTCAAATGAATCTGTCATTTAATGAACATGCTTTGTCCATTTATGTGTGATTACTGGTTTATGTGTTCTTTTTCTGCCCCCATATTTTGTTTCACCTTGCCAAAACTTTTCTTGCTTTTTCTCCTTTCTTGTTTATTATTGGATATAATTAATTTCTTTTTCAGCTCTATATACTTCTCTTCTTTCAATGGTTTCCCATATGAATTACTGACCTAACAATATATAAATTTAATCAATACTTCTAATATCCTTCCATGTTAAAGGAAAAAAAAAAAAAAAAAAAAAACCTTTAGATTTGTTTTGTCTCATTTTTAACGTTTCAGCTTCCAACATTTTGCTATTATTTTATTCCCATCTTTTTGTTTTCTCTCCAAGATTAATTTAGTTTAGTTTTGTTTTTAATTTTTGATGTTATTATAAATGGTCAATACTTATTCAGGCTTGATAACATGTCTAACAATTTTTTAGTATTACAACAACTCCACAGGTTTGCATCTTCAACAATAAAAGTCTTCAACCCTAGATTCTGACCCCCTTCTTTTGAAGTTTATTCTTTACTAATTCTTTCAATTAATATCAGTGGTTAACTTCTGATTATCTATTGCTCAAGAAAACTTCCCCAACATTTAGTAGGATAAAACAATTACCATTTCATTCTATCTCATTATTTCATGACTGATTTTTCTGTTTCACGTAGTGTTGACCAGATCATTTCATGCTAATCGGCTTAGAGATGAGTTTGCCTGGAGTTCCAAGACAGTGTCATTCAAAAGGCTGGAAGTTTGCCAAGGACAGGAAGAAGTCCGAGTCATTAGGGTCCTCTCCTTCCATGTAGCGTTAGGGTCTCTTCACATAGTGTCTCTAGCTTGGTATTAAGATTTCATAAATAGTGATTTGTTGTTGTTCCTGTTAGGTACCATTGAGTTACTCGTACTCACTGTGACTCTATGTACAACAGAATGAACACTGCATGGTCATGCATCATCCTCACAGTCCTTGCTATACTTGAGCCCAACAGTGTAGCTACTGTGTCAATCCATCATGTCATGGGTCTTCTCCTTTTTCACTGAACCTTCACATTACCAAGCATTATATCTTTCTCCAGGGAATAATCCCTTTTGAGAACATGACCAAAATAAGTGAGACAAAGTCTGGCCATCCTTGCTTCCAAGAACTGTTCTGGCTGTACTTCTTCCAGGACAGATCAGTTGTTCTTCTGGCAGTCCATGGTTTCTTCGGTATTCTTTGCCAATACCACAACCCAAATGCGTCATTTCTTCTTTGGTGTTCCTTATCCATTGTCCAGTTTACACATGCATGTGAGGTGATTGAAAACACCATTGCTTGAGTAAGTAGTACCTTAGTCTTCAAAGAGACATCTTTGCTCTTCAACACTTTAAAGAGGACTTTTGCAGCAGATTTGGCCAGTGCAATATATTTTCTGATTTCTTGACTACTACTTCCATGACAGTTGATTGTGGATCCAAGTAATATGAAACTTTTGACAACTTCAATTTTTTCTCCTTTTACTGTGATCTTACTTACTGGTCCAGTTGTAAGGATTTTGTTTTCTTTATGTTGAGATGTAATCCATACTGCAGTCTTTAATCTTCATTAGTAAGTGCTTCAAGTCATCTTCACTTTCAGCAAGCAAGGTTATATCATTTGCATATCACAGGTTGTTAATGAGCCTTCCTCCAATCCTGATGACACAATCTTCTTCATAAAGTCCAGCTTCTCAGATCATTTGCTCATCATACAGAGTGAAAAAGTATGGTGAAAGGATACAATCCTGATGGACACCTTTCCTGATTTTAAACTATGCAGTATCCCTTTGTTGTGCTTGAATGACAGCTTGATAAACTATTACAGGTTCCTCATGAGCACAATTAAGTTTTCTGGAATTTACATTCCTTGATATGTTACCCATAATTTGTTATGATCCACACAATCAAATGCCTTTGTATAGCCAATAAAATACAGGTAAACATCTTTCTGGTATGGTTTGCTTTCAGCTATGATCCATCAGACATCAGTAATGATATGCCTGGTTCCACGTCATCTTCCAAATCCATCTTGAATTTCTGGAAGTTCCCTGTCAATACACTGCTACAACCGTATTTGAATTATCCTTAGCAAAATTTTATTTGTATGTGATATTAATAATGTTTGATAATTTCCAAATTCTAATGGATCACCTTTGCCTGAAATGGGCATAAATATGGATTTCTTACAGTTGGTTGGCCAGGCAGATGCCTTGCAAATTTCTTGGCATAAACAACTGAGCATGTCCAGCTCTTCACCCTTTTGTTGAAACATCTCAATAGGTTTACGTCAATTTCTGGAACCTTATCTTTGCTAATTCTTTCAGTGAAGCTTGGACTTCCTCCTTCAGAACCATTGGTTCTTGATCATATGGTACCTTCAGAAATAGTTGAATATCAACCAATTCTTTTTGATACAGTGACTCTTTGTATTCCTTCCATCTTCTTTTGAGGCTTCCTGTATCACTTGATATTTTGCCAATAGAATCCTTCAAAATTGCAACTTGAGACTTGTATTTTTTCTTCAGTTCTTCCAGTTTGAGAAATACCAAGTGTGTTCTTGCCTTTTGGTTTTCTAACTCCAGGTTTTTGCATATTTCATTATAATATTTTACCTTGTCTTCTCAAGCTGCCCATTGGAATCTTTAGTTTTATCTCATTATTTCTTCCATTCATTCGCTTTAGCTACTCTCTATTCAAGAGCAAATTTCAGAGACTCTTCTGACATCCATTTTGGTCTTTTCTTTCATCCTACCTTTTTAATGACATTTGCTTTCTGCATGTATGATTTTCTTGATGTCATCTCACAGCTCATCTGGTTTTTGGACATTGGTGTTCGTTGCATCAAATTTACTCTTCTGATGGTCTCTAAATTCAAGTAGGATATAAACAAGGTCATCTTTTGGTTCTTCTGAATTTTTTTTAAGCTTCTTCAGCTTTAAATTGAACTTGCAAATGATCAATTGGTGGTCAGTTCCACAGTCAGCTCCTGGTCTATATTGACTGAACACCCTGAACTTCTTCATCACCTCTTTCTACAGAAGTAGCTGATCTGATTCTTATGTGTGCCATCTGGCAAGATTCACATGTATGGCTGCCATTAAGTTGTTGAAAAAAGGTATTTGCCATGAATAAGTTGTTGTTCTATCATATGATCTTCAGCATCATTTCTATCACCGAGGCCATATTTTCCAGTTACTAATGATTCATCTTTGCTTCCAACATTCTCATTCTGATCACCAGTAACTATTAATACATCTTGATTGGATGTTTTGTCAATTTCAGACAGCAGAAGTTGGTAAAAATCTTCAATTTCTTCGTCTTTCATTTTGGTGGTTGGAGTGTAAGTTTGAATAATAATCATATTAACTGGTCTTCTTTGTAGGTATATGGATATTATCCTGTCACTGACAGCATTGTGTTTCAGGATCCTGAAATGTTCTTCTTCATGATGAATGCAACACCACTCCTCTTCAACTTGTCATTCCTGGCATAGTAGACCATATGATTGTCTGATTCAAAATGGCCAATACTAGTCCATTTCATCTAACTAGTGCTCAGGATATTGATCTTTATGTACTCCATTTCATTTTCACCACTTCCAATTTTCCTAGATTGATACTTTCTATATTCCTTGTTCTGATTACTAATAGGTGTTTACAGCTCTTTCCTCCTATTTTGAACAGTGCCGCATCAGCCAATGAAGTTCCTAATAGTTTTATTCTATCCATGAAATTAAGGTACACTCTATTTTAAGGAGGCAGCACTTTCCTAGTTGTATTTTCAGTGCCTTCTGATCTGAGAAGTGTCTGAGTGTCATTTTCAGCACTATACCATAGAATGTTTCAGGGCTATTCACAACATTTCACTAGCTAATTTTTTCAGAAGTGTATGACTCCATCCTTCTTCACAGTCTGTCTTAGTCTGGAAGCTCCACTGAAACCTGTCCACCATAGGCAACCCTACTGGATTTGATATACCAGTGGCATAGCCTCCAGCCTCACAGCAACATGCAAGCCACCACAGTATGACAAACTGACAAACGGATGTTGGAAAGACCAAGGTAGAAACTACCAATCTACCTCAAGGCTAGATCCAGAACTGACATAGTCCCATTTGACCATTTATTATTCAAGTATCCACAGGTTAACTGTGATTCAAGGGGGTGGAGAAATAAACTTCACCTGGTGATGGGGGGAATATCTTGTGGGGACAAAGAAAGAAGAAATGGCACTCTATAAGGCTATTGTACAGATAACTCCATAACTACAAAACTCTATTAGTCTTTATCAGAAAATATTTTACCTTGTCCTTATTTTAGAAATAATTGCTTACTTGAATACAGATTTTTAAATGGATGGTTAGTTTTCATTATTTATTTGAAGATATTATCCCATTGCTTTTTATCATCTCATTTTTGATTATGAAAGTATATTGTCAGCTTATTTGCTATTTCTTTCCAATATTCCTTCGTTGTTTCTCTTATAAATTTATGACTTTCCAATGTCCATTGAGGATCTTCAATTATTCTATAATGTGTCTTACCATTTCTTCACCTTACTAGGAGTCGAAGAACTATTTTAACTTGAGAACTGTTTTTTTTTTTTTTTTTTTTAAATTCTGGAAAATAATTTTGCAATATTGATTGGAAAATATCACTCCTTCATTATTTAAGTTTTGCTTTTGAGCTTCTCTTAAAAGCATGTTGGACCTACTTACTTAATCTTCCATTGTAGATACTTCTCCTTTATATTCTAAATCTATTGATTTTTGTTCATGTGCTTTAGTTGATTTCCACTAATGCAGCAATTTTCTCTTTAACTATACCTGTTTTATTATTTCATTCACTCAATAATATTTTTATTTCAATATATGTATTTCATTTCTAGATCTTTTTTTTGCTCCTTTTTCAAAATTGATTGTTCTTTTCTTGTTATATATTATTTTTAATATTTGGTTTCTAAAGTTTATTTTATATATTTTTAAACATTTTAAAGATACTTATTATAGTCTTTTTAAGATTATTATCCTCTTATCTAAAGCTTTGCCAGGGTTATAATTCCATTTATTATGATAATTGGGTTTTCTTTTTATATTACATTTAGATAATACTAGTGGACTATGCTTCTGCCAAACTTATGTTGTCTTTCTTATTTTTATACAATTTTTCTTCATAATCTTGGCTTGATGTCTTGAAATGAGGGGAGATGTAAAGTTAGAACTCACCCATACAACAAGAACCAATCAGATTGTCAACCTGCTGACTGCATTCTCCCCTGGAGAACAGATATTTGTCTCCCTATTTTATAGGTGAATAAGCACTTTGAGGTTCTTTTCAGCAGTGCTGAGATCTTATTTTAGATCTTATCTTCACTTCTTTCATGCTTATTAACATTAAATCCCCCCCAAAAAAAGAAGCTTATGGTGGCAAAGTGCCTAAGGCATTTGACTGCTAACCAGAAGGTTGGAAGTTCAAACCCACCAGCCACTTCTCGGAAGAAAGGTTGGGCCATCTACTTCTGCACTGATACCACCTCAGAAACCCAAGAAGCAGTTGCTATGAGTGAGATCTGACTCTAAGGATGTGAGTTTGGTTTGGTTTTTGTATATATTTATGGAGGTAAGTGCCAAAAAATCACTGGATTTAGTATCTGTGTCCCTCTTTCTTGAGTTTCTACTTACTTTTCAAGCAACCTATATTAACGTTTATTCCTGTTCAGTACATCTGTCTGTGCATGTGTTTATCTGCTGTATGTTTGGAATGGGGAATGGGTTGGTCCATTTTGGCTCAGACACTTTACTTAATCATCATTAACTTTGTGCTCCCCAATTTTCAACTTGAAATACCTATGTGATGGGAGAAAAACTATTAAATGAAGAGGAATATCTTTTTGCTTTCTTTTCACATTTCTACTATGTAATTCAGCTCACATATTTATGATTCACATATATGAAATATTTAACCATAATCAATTTTAAAAATGTATGTGTTCAATAAAAAAAATGGAAAGCACATTATAAGAGATATTAATCTGGAAATCAAATTTGGTGATTATAAAATTCTGAATCAAATGACCACCCCCACCTTATATTTAGGAGTTCTGGTGGCGTAGTGCCTAAGGCATTTGACTGCTAACCAGAAGGCTGGTGGTTCAAACCTACTAGCCACTCCTATGAATTTTCTGAATTAAGGGGGATAAATTAAACAAGTACAAATCAAGCGCTAGTGCACATTTTAACATATTTGGAAAGAGACCTACGCTAAGTGTGTATTTTCTCATGTTCCTGATTCTAGCTATTCCTCTGGGATTTGGCCTTAGTTTAAGCAATATAGGCCAGTGTTCACAATCTGCTGTAACTGTCTGTTCACCTCCATTTAACATGTTACAGACCAGAAATCCACTCCTACTCAGAACTAAAAAAAGGCTCAACCTGGTAATAGAAACTTGTTTCTAGTCCCATTTATTCACCTCTGATTAGAATGCCAGTCAGGTTTAAGCTTTTCATTTGATAGAAGAATACATCTTTTAGACTTAGCCATTATAATTTTTTTTTTTTTTCAAATGAGAAAGTGGCAGAGTAAGAGAAGGAAAGAAAATAAAGACATAGAGAAATAGTGCTCTCAGACTTGCTTTTTATAATATGAGGTAAACAAATGTATACATGTCCCTTTCAAAAATATATGGGACAAGAGTAGAAAGCTAATTGATACATCTGTGGCTCATCATGTCGCTCTGATCAGAATTTCTATCACAAATACCCACTCCAATATAAAAATCATAGAAAATATCTCCCTTTTAAAGAAGACTTTGGTGTTTAATCCTTTAAAGCATATGAAGCCAAGATATGACATATGCAAAGTAAAGTAAAGTCCTCTGCTGCCTTTGAAAATAAAGGTAACCTTTAGGTGCACTTAACATTTTCATCCCCACAGATAAAATGTCTAATAGGCAGTGTTATAAAAAAAAAAAAAATCTATGTGTTTTCTCTACCATTTAAATGTTTTTGAAATGAACAACAAAAAATAGTTATCTTTTTATAAGTAAAAACTCCTTAAACTAGTTCTATGCTACATACATACATACATACATATACACCAAAAAAAAAAAAAAAAAACCTCACTGCCATTGAGTCAATTCGTCTCAAAGTGACCTCTGCTTAGGTTTCCCAGGCAGTGTCTCCACAGAAGTAGATTGTCCAATCTTCCTTCCAGGGAATGGCTGGTGGGTTTAAACCACCATCCTTCTGGTTAGCAGTCAAATGCCTTAGGGACTACACCACTAGAGCTTATATATATGGATATGTATATATTGGTAAAGATTTAGACCCTAGAAAAGCCTTTTCGTCAGTTCTACTCTTTCCTATACTTTTGCTATAAGTTAGAATTGACTAGACAGCGATGTTTTGTTTTTTTTGGTTTTTATATGTGTTATATATATATATACACACACACACACACACACACATATATATAATTAACTCAAATATAATGTGTTTAAGTATGCATTTTAAAGTTGCAATGGCTAATTTATATGCATAAAATATAGACTTGTATAAAAAGTTCACTCAATTTATTATAACTTGCATAGTCAATCAGTTGCTGTTGCTATTGTTAGATGCCTTCAAGTTGGCTCCAACTCCTAGAGACCCTATGTACAACATAATGAAACACTTCCCAGACCTGCATCAGCCTCATTATCCTTGCTATGCCTGATCCCATCATTATAGCTACTGTGTCAATACACGTCCCTGAGAGCCTTCCCCTTTTTCAATGACCTTCCACTTTACCAAGTATGATATTCTTCTCCAGGTAATGGTTCCTTCTGACAGCATGAACAAAGTGGATGAGATGATGCCTCACCATTCTTGCTTCCATGTAACAGTACGGCTGCACTTCTTCCAGGACAGATCTGTTAGTTCCTCTGGCAGTCCATGGTACTTTCATTATTCTTCGCCAACACAACTCAAAAGAATCAACTCTTCTTAAGTCTTCCTTACCCATTATCAAACTTTCACATGCATATGAGGCAATTAAAAATAACATTACTTGGGTTAGATGTACCTTAGTCTTTAAAGAGACATCTTTGTTCTTCAGCACTTTAAAGAGATCTTTCGCAGCAGATTTGCTCAGTGCAATATGTCCTCTGATTTCCTGACTGCTTCTTCTATTGGTGATGATTATGGAACCAAGTAATATGAAATCTTTGACAACTTCAATCTTTTCTCCATTTATTGTGATGCTGCTTATTGGTCCAGTTGTGAGGATTTTCATTTTCTTTATGTTCAGGTATAATCCACACTGCAGACTGGACTCTTTAATCTTCATCAGAAAGTATTCAAGCCATCTTCACTTTCAGCAAGCAAGGTTGTATCATCTGCATATTGCAGACTGTTAATGAGTCTTCCTCCAATCCTGATGCCATGTTCTTCTTCATTTAATTCAACTTCTCAGATTATTTGCTCAGCATACAGACTGAATAAGCATGGTGAAAGGATAAAACCCTGATGCACTCCCTTCCTGATTTTAAACATGCAGGAATCCCTTGTTCTGTTTGAACAAAAGCCTCCTGGTCTATGTGTAGGTTCTTCATGAGTACAATTAAGTATTCTGGAATTTCCATTCTTCTCAAAGCTATCCATAATTTGTTATGATCCACACAATTGAATGCTTTTGCAATCAATAAAACACAAATAAGCATCTTTCTGGTATTCTCTGTTTTCAGCCAAGATCCATCTGATATCAGCAATGATATCCTTCATTCCACATCCTCTTCTGAATCCAGCTTGCTTTTCTGAAAGTTCCTTATCAATATACTGCTGTAAGTACTTTTGAGTTATCTTCAGCAAGATTCCACTTGTGTGTGGTATCAATGGTATTATTCAACAATTTCCACATTCTGTTAGATCACCTTTCTTTGGAATGGGTACAAATATTGATATTTTCCAGTGAGTTGGCCAGGTAGATGTCTTCCAAGTTTCTTGGCATAGAAAAGTAAGTGCCTCCAATGCAGCATCCATTTGTTGAACACTCATTCCGGTAGGTATGTATTTACTGTTATGTTACTAATGAACATGCTTAAACATATTAAATACTTGCTTATTTCTTGAAGCTTTAAAAATTGTTTATTTAAAAATCTACATATCAAATAGAAATGTTTATATGCAAATCTAGGAAGCAAATTTTTCTGATGGTTACTTGTTAAAAAGTCATGCTATTACGTGTCAAAACCCCAAATTTAGTTTTCCTTGGAACTGTATTATTATTAATAGTGTTTATTCTTCAAATACAAGAAAAATTATCTCTTAATAAATTGTATTTAGGTGGCTGTATGGTAAGAGCTCTGGTAGCATAGTGCCTAAGGCACTTGACTGCTAACCAGAAGGCTGGCGGTTCAAACCCAACAGCCACTCCTCGGAAGGAAGGTTGAGCAATCCTACTTCCATAGTGATACTGCCTCGGAAACCCAAGGAGGGGTCGCTATGAGTTGGGGCCGACTCGACAGCATATAACAACAACAACATGCACCATGGTAGAAAAGAGACAGAGAGTGCCTAACTTTGCAAATGAATCATATGATTGAATTTTCTCTTTTAGAATTGACTTTTCCAAACTAAGTAGACAGTATTGGCAGAAACCAAAAAGTATGTCTTCTATCAAGTGTCTATTATATTATGTAATTATAAAAATAGATACAGTGAACAAAAAAATTTAATTTTCCTGATCTCTGCTGATGTTCAGTAATCAGTAGTCGAGAAGAATACACATACCTCATACTGCCTTCTCAAAAAGATTAAAAGAGATACTCATGTACACATACCAAAGACCCAAATCCCCTGCTAATCGATGCCAACTTATAGTGACCCTTTAGGACAGAGTAGAACTGCCCCATAGAATTTCCAAGGCTATAAATCTTTGCAGAAGCAGACAGCTCAACTCTTTCCCATGGAGCAGCTGGTGGGTTCGAACCACCAACCTTTTAGTTAGCAGCCCAATGCTTTTACCACTACACCACCAGAGGTGCTCCATGTGCACATAATATTTACCTTATTGAACTGTTTGGGATTCTGAGGTGGTAAATCTTTATGGAATTATATTGCCCAGTCTTCTTTCTGCAGAGTGGCTGGTGGATTTGGGCCTTCTGGTTAGCAGTTAAATACCTTAGGCATTATGCCACCAGAACTCCTTTTTTGTTTGTTTGTTTGTTTATTTGTTTTTGTTTTATTGAACTGTTCAGGAGGCATCAAAATCACCTGTATAGCTTGTTAGAAGTGATTGCTGGCCTCCCACACCAGACTTTCTGATTCACTAGATGGAAACAAACAATGCAACATACTGCGGTGGAATCAGATCTGACTCATAGCGACCAAACCCTCCTTGAGTTTCTGAGGTGGTATCATTATGGGAGCTCTGGTAGCATAGTGGCTAAAGCACTTGACTGCTAACCAGAAGGCTGGCGGTTCAAACCCACCAGCCACTCCTCGGAAGGAAGGTTGGGCAATCCTACCTCCGTAGTGATACTGCCTCGGAAACCCAAGGAGGGGTCGCTATGAGTCGGGGCCGACTCAACGGCACATAACAACAACATCATTATGGAAGTAGACTGACAAATCTTCCTTCTGAGGAATGGCTGGTGGGTTTGAACTGCCAGCCTTCTGGGTAGCAGTCAAATGCCTTAGGCCACCAGAGCCCCACTTGATGGAGAGGAATCCAAAATGTGCATATCTAAGTCCCTAGGTGTTGCTGATGCTGCTAGCCCAGGGATTATAATTTAAGAATAACTGAACTACTGGGTTTTAACCAAGAAAAGTAACTTTGGCTTTCTAATTTTCAAAAAGAGCAGTCATAAAACTTTTAAACCTGCTAAGATTTGTATCATTAGATGTGTCATCAAAAGCAGCAATTTGAGAAGGGAAAGGAGATCTCAAAGCCAAGAAGAATTAATTAATTTGATGGTGATTATAATCAATACAGTGCTCAGTACATAATTGGTGCTGTATTGATTCATATGAATGAATATAACCTAATCTTTCATTCTTCATCTATCTTTATTTGCAAGTTTTTACTCAGTGAACAGGGAGAAAAGTTGGTGTAAAAGTGAGTCATTTACTCAAATGTCATATTTTAATTGCCCTCCAAATTTGCTAGATGCTGTCTTAAGATAATATTTCAGGGAAAAAAAAAACTAAAAGTTTAAATAAATTATATTCCCAAGTCTTTGCCTAGAGTCTATTTTCATTCTCTAAGAAATTTATTAGAAGATATTTGGAAAATATGTGGCCTTTGAGAACTTTGCTTTAATGGTTCTAAACTGTTGGAGACAGCATGAGAAATGTGAGGCTTTGTGCTGAGCAGTGAAGGAAAAGGCACTTCACTGAAAGGCATGCTATTTATTTCTCATATTGTCTTTGGCATTTATCAGCAGTGTCTGATTGTGGACAACTCACTTAACCTTAATATAAAATCAGGTTCCTTATATTTTAAATACTAATATAATTCCTTTGTACCGCTAGATTAAGGTGCTCTGGTGATGTTGTGGTTAAAGTATTGGGCGGCAATCTAAAACATAGGCAGTTTGAACTCACCAGCCATTCCATAGGAGAAAGATAAAGCAGTCTGCTTCAGTAAAGATTTAAAGCCTTGGAAACCCTAAGCACAGTTCTACTCTGACCTATTGAGTCACTATGAGTCAGAATCTAGATTGTTCAGAAAATCAAATTAGGTACAGTTTTGTTTTATTTTAAATAGCATTAACTGCAATCTAACATATTCAGTCCTTTAAAAGGATCTTAATAAGAGGAGAATTTCCTTGGATCTCTTATTGTAATTCAATTCTGTACCCCTAGCATTACTTTGGTTTTTTCAAGTAACAATTAATTAAAACTTATAACAGATTAGTATATTATGTGCTTTTAATTCTAAGTTTGTTATGTGTAAAATCTTAGCCAGTTCTGTGATGTTTGCTTTTTCTCCTCATGTGAAACAGTACTTGTTGCTTTTGAAATTTTTTTCTTTTTTTTCACATAAAAAGTTTCAGTAAATATTCACAAAATGTATTCACTGGTAATAATACACTATGCATGAAACAATATTGACATTATTGAAGTTAATATGAATATAATATTATCTGAAAATGAAAGCCATTTTCATTGAACCATACTGCCTTTTTCTCTGTGTATGGGTGTGCATGTGTACTTGACTGCAATTCCTTGTTACAAAACATAGCATAAATATCTACATAAGCAGTGGTTTCAGATTCCCTGTATTAAATAATGTAGACACACTCAGGCTGAAAGTGTAATATCTCACTAGGCAATAAATGATTCTTAGAAAAAAGACCCTTTGTCAGGAATGAAGTCCTTTGTGTGCTCTTTGCCTCTATTGATGACAAAAAAGTGGCAAGTCAGTGCCACTGAATTATGGTGCTCAAAGCAAAGAAATAGCTTCATAGGTGAACTTTGAGCAATGTGTCTGTATCATTCCTTTTTGTAGGATGTGCAGTCTTATAAGAGGCGACTTATTATCCAACTCTGATAAAATTCAATAATAAATATGGCTAACTATAAATGTCAGTTAAAAATCCCTCAAATTTTTATATATTACAACAATGTTTAAACAATAGACAAAAGTATGTCTCCAAACCATCTTTAGTTTTCCTGTTACCCTCTTTCTGAGCTTTTGCCTTTTTTCAAGTATTGGTTAAAATTCTGAGACAGCATGCTTCTTTCTGTGCTTTAGTCTTGGGAGGATACAAGAGCATTAAATACAGTAAGGTCAAAACCAAACAGAAATAAATTGGAATCCTGTTTTAGAGACTCTTTCAAAGAAGAAAATACGTTGCCATTGATGATTTTTCTGATTTTCATCAACATCGTATAGCCCCCAAAGACACAAGTATGTTTGCTATGTATGGTTTCACACATAAAATCTGTGTTTACTCCAGCCACTTGGTGAAAGCTCATAAAATTTTGAGATACATATAGTACGCTAACAGTATATTGCTGCCGCAGCCCAAGCAAGAAATAACTGTCAAGGGCTTCCCTTTATATGCTCCAAATATGTATAAAATAGGTGGATAGAGGAACACAGGCCAGAGACAAACCAAAAAGATAAGAATTTTCTCTGTGTCAGAATTAATAATGTGTTAAAAATGTTACATAAAATGGACAAACTTAAATCTAGTTATCTAAGGTCCAACAGCTTGGATGGTTACTTTCCCATCTTTCATGAAGTTAAAGAAAATTACATGGGCTATTTAAAATTGAAAGCTATATTTCAGTGGCAGGCATATAAAATCAAGATTGAAAACCCTGAAGCATCTTGTATGCATTGTATACCTTCAGATATCCAGTAAAATAGAGAAGTCTTAATGGCAAAAACTCAAGACCAAATAGTTGAAGGTGCCATATCACCATATTACTGCAGTGTGTGAATAATTGACTCTGTCCTTTAAAGAATAACTCTTGAGATGCTGAGTATCTGTAACCAGTAATTTGTTATTAATTGTGGATTCTCACAAATGAGGCAAGAAATGTAGTCATAGTAAAGATAACTTAAATTTTAAAAAATTATACATATATGTCTTCCTTCCCTTTTGACCATCAAATTTGTTTTTAAATGAACATTGCTGTCTATGGGTCTGACCATTTTAATGAGTAAGTCCATAATATATGACAGTAAAAATTTAATAGTCCACAAAATTGCCTTGATAGTCTTATATTAAAGTGGATATATCAGCAGAACCGTATTGATAGTATAACAATAACTTGTACTACCATAGTGCACATATTTTATTAACAATAGTACAAAGAATTAAAGGAGAAATAATTTAGATAGAACTCACTGCCTCTTTTATGTCCGATAGGTGTTTTGGCTCTCATATATTCAATCTTGTCTCTTTTCTCTACTTACCTTTCCCTAACACTGATTATTGTAATTCACTGTATTTTAAAAAGCTAATTGGTTTCTGTGGTTGTGTTTCATGGTGATGTTTAAGGTGGTGTTTATTTAGATAGTTCACAGCAGGACAGAGTTTTGATATTACACAAATGTGTGTGTGTGTGTGTGTATGCACATGTATTCTATTAGACAAATCTACTTGTTTTAACATATAGGTTGTTCTTCAGACATTTCTTAGTGCTTAAAAGAAATATAAATATATGAAATTGAAATCCTAATATATTTATTAAAAGACATTTGAAGTAGAAGGTGCTGAAAAAGAGAAACCATTGACACAATGTATGTGTCATGTCAGTTAGGTGTGCTGATTTTAAGAGAAAGACATAATTCTAACCTTAAATTCCTGGTCTGCATTGAGTATTTAATACCTTGAAATCTACTATGTTTTATAGCCATAATGATCTTATTATAAATAGTTCTTTTCATTTTCACTTATCTCCCAAAAATCCTTCAGTCTCTCTTGACTTGTTACAAGCAATATATAAAGACAACTACAAAATTCTAACAGGATTAGGAATAAGTTTATGTTCTAGGAAATAAGTTATGAAATCTCAAGATAGATAAATAGCTGAAGGAGATTTCAGTAAAAACAAAAATCTATCTATTTTAGGAGTAATCTTGTATTTTCATATTAAAAACTATGATCTAGACAATGTATGTGATATTTCTAAATGAAGTTTATATCAGTTGAAGGCATAGGATCTAGAACAAAGCTTCCCAAACATGAATTACCTCAAGACCTCTTTTACAGTAATGTATAAGCTCAAGAATGTTTATGGAAATATAAGAATATACTTAATAATATGATGTTGTAACATTTTTTGTTACATCATATTATTAAGTATATTCTTGTATTTCCATTTTGTAACATGTTTAGATCAATATACTATTAAATATTTTATTATGATGTAATAGATGTATAAAAGCAAGGTGGTCTATTTAAACTCGACTATATCATACAAACCACCACTATTCTGTCACTTTATTGTACTGTGGTGGCTTGAATGTTGCTGTGAGGCTAGAGGTTATACCACTGGTATTTCAAATACCAGAAGGGTTACCCATGGTGGACAGGTTTCAGCAGACCTTACAGACTAAGACAGATTTGGAAGGAAGAAGCCATCCATTTCTCAAAGAATTGGCCTGTGAAAACCTTATGAATAGCAGTGAATGTCTGATGTATTACTGAAAAACTTTACAAACAGCCCTTAAACATTGTCCAGTATAGTGCTGGAAGATAAGCCCCTCAGGTTGGAAGGCACTCAAAATACGACTGGGGAAGAGCTACCTCCTCAAAGTAGAGATGACCTTAGTGATATGGATGGTGTAAAGCTTTTAGGACCTTCATTTGCTGATGTGAAACAACTCAAAATGGGAAGAAACAGCTGTAAACATCCATTAAAAATTGGAACATGGAATGTACAAAGTATGAATCTAGGACAATTGAAAGTTGATAAAAAATTAAATGGACCACACAAAGGTCAATACCCTAGGCATTATTAGTGAGCTGAAATGGGCTAGTTTTGGCCATTTTGAATCAGACAACCATATGATCTACTATGCTGGGAATGACAAATTGAAAAGGAATGGTGTGGCATTCATTGCCACAAAGAATGTTTCAAGATCTACCCTGAAGTAAAATGCTGTCAATGATAGGACAATATTCATATGCTACAAGGAAGTCCAGTTAATATTACTATTATTAAAATTTATGCACCAAACACCAAAGATGAAGATGAGGAAATTGAAGATTTTTACCAACTTCTGTAGCCTGAAATTCACCTAAATATGCAATTGAGATGTATTGATTATCACTGGTGATTGGAAAGCTGGAAACAAAGAAGAATCAATGGTAGTTGGAAAATATGGCCTTGGTAATGGAAATGACACCAGAGAGCTCATGATAGACTTCTACAAGACCAACAACCTACTCATTGCAAATACCTTTTTTCAACAACATAAACAGTTTTTATACATGTGGTCTTCCCCAGATGGAATTCAAAGGAGTCAAACTGACAATGTCTGTGGAAAGAAGTGATGGAGAAGCTCAATATCTTCAGCCAAAACAAGACCAGGAGCTGACTGTGGAACAGACCATCAACTGCTCATATGCAAACTCAAGTTGAAGCTGAAAACAACTAAAGAAAGTCCATGAAAACCAAAATATGACTTTGATTATATCCCTCCTGAATTTAGAGACATCTAAAGAATAGATTTGATGCCTTGAACACCAGTGATGGTAAACCAGAGGAACTGTGGGATGACATCAAGAACATCATCTATGAAGAAAGCAAAATGTCATTAAAAAGACAGGAAAAGAAGAATAGATCGAAAAGGATGTCAGAAGAGACTCTGAAACTTGCTCCTGAGCAGAGAGTAGTTAAAGCAAATGGAAGAAATGACAAGATTAAAGAGCTGAACAGAAGATTTCAAAGAGCAGCTCAGGAAGACGAAGTCAGTTATAATGAAAGGTGCAAAGTCCTCTTGTTAGAAAACCAAAGGGAAGAACATGCTCAGCATTTATGAAGCTGAAAGAACGAGGAAAAAATTTAAGCCTCAAGTTGCAATATTGAAAGATTCTACGGGCAAAATATTGAATGATGCAGGAAACATGAAAAGAAGATGGAAGGCATACACAGAGTCTCTGTATCAAAAAGAATTGGTCGATGATCATCCATTTTGGGAGGTGGCATATGATCAAGGACCAATGGCAGTGAAGGAAGAACTTGAAGCTGTACTGAAAGAATTGGTGAAAAGCCTCCAGGAATTGACAGAATACCCATTGAGATATTTCAACAAATGGATGCCCTGCTGGAGGCACTCACTTGTCTATGCCAAGAAATTTGGAAGACAGTTATGTGGCCAGCCAACTGGAACAGATCCATATTTGTACACATTCCAAAGAAAGATTATCCAACAGAACATGGCAATTATAGAACAATATCATTAATATTGAACACAAATAAAATCTTACTGGAGATAATTCAAAGATGGTTGCAGCAGTATATTGACAAATTACTTCCAGAAATGCAAGCTGGATGCAGAAGAGGACATGGAATGAGGGATATCATTGCTGATATCAGATGGATCTTGGCTCAAAGCAAACAATACCAGAAAGATGTTTACTTGTGTTTTATGGACTATGCCAAAGGATTTGATTGTGTGGATCATAAAAAATTATGGGTAACATTGTGAAAAATGAGAATTCCAGAACACTTAACTGTACTCATGAGGAACCTGTACATAGACCAGGAGGTTTTCATCCAAACAGAACAAGGGTATACTGTATAGTTTAAAATCAGGAAGGGAGTGCATCAGGGTTGTATCATTTCACCATACTTATTCAATCTGTTTGCTGAGCAAATAATCTGAGATGCTGGACTATATAAAGAAGAACATGGCAGCAGGATTGGAGGAAGAATCAGTAACAATCTATGATATGAAGATGACACAACTTTGTTCACTGATGAGAAGATGACTTGAAGCACTTGCTGATGAAGATTAAAGACTACAGTCTGCAGTATGGATTACATTTCAACATAAAGAAAATGAAAATCCTCACAACTGGGCCAATAAGCAGCATTATGATAAATGAAGAAAATATTGAAGTTGTCCAAGATTTCATATTACTTGGTTCCACAATCAATACCAATGGAAGCAGCAGTCAAAACATCAGACAATATATTGTACTTGGAAAATCTACTACAAAAGACCCTTTCAAAGTGCTCAAGAGCAAAGATGTCTCTTTGAAGTCTAAGGTGGGTCTAACATAAGCCATGGTGTTTTCAATCACCTTATATGCATGTGAGAGCTGGACAATAAATAAGGAAGACTGAAGAAAAGTTGATGCTTTTGAATTGTGGTGTTGGTGAAGAATACTGAAAGTACCACGGACTGCCAAAAGAACCAACAAATATCCTGAACAAAGTGCAGCTAGAATGCTGCTTGGAAGCAGGAATGGCCAGACTTTGTTTGACCTATTTTGGTCATGTTGTCAAAAAGACCATTTCCTGGAGAAGGATATCATGCTTGGTAAAATTGAGGGTCAACAAAAAAGAGGAAGGCCCTCAATGAATGGATTGACACACTGGCTGCAACAATGACCTCAGGTACAGCAAGTATCATGAGGCTGGCATAGGACTGGGCAGTGTTTTGTTCTGTTATACATAGGGTCACTATGAGTCAGTGCTGACTCGACAGCACCTAACAACAACACATCATTAATAATATGAACAGAAATGGAAGATATATATCAATTAAAAGGTAGAAAACATTAAATGGCTGTAAAAGTCTCAAATATGTCTTTTTTTCTTTAAATATAAAAGAAAAAATAACTTATAAGTAAAATTATATGAAAAAATTATTATGCAGAATAATCTACATAGAAGCTAGAACCAAAAAACCAAACTCATTGCCCTCAAGTTGGAGCTGATTCATTCGACCCCTCCTTGGGTTTCCGAGGTGGTATCACTACAGAAGTAGATTGCTCAATCCTCCTTCCAAGAAGTGGTTGGTGAGTTTAAACTATCATCCCTCTGGTGAGCACTCAAATGCCTTTGGTACTATGCCACCAGAGCTCCTTAGAAGCTAGAGTGGCTATTTAATATTAGACACAATAATCCTTAAGATAAAGAGTATTACCAGAAATAATTTGTGGCATTATAAAATAATAAAAGGGTCATAAAATTGTATGTACCTGATAAGAGATCTTGAAATACATAAAGCAAACACTCTCAGTGCCAAAAGGAGAAATAAACATATCCATGATTACAGCTGGAGATTTCAATACAGTACTTTCATTAAGTGATAAACAGGTTGTTGTTGTTGTTATGTGCCATCAAGTAGGACCCGACTCATAGCGACCCCTCCTTAGGTTTCTGAGGTGGTATCATTACAGAAGTAGATTGCCCCACCTTCCTTCTGAGGAATGGCTGGTGGGTTTGACACCAGCCTTCTGGTTAGAAGTCAAGTGTCTTAGGCACTATGCTACCAGAGCTCCTGATAAAACAGATAGGTAAAATGAAAAAAAAAAAAAAAAAGGAAAAGAAATCAGTAAGGAAATAGGAGGCTCGGACAACATTATCAGCCAAGTCATAAAATTGACATTTATAGAACTCTACACTCAACAAACGCATATTACATGCTCTTTTCACATGTACATGGAACTTGACCAATAAAGACCATATCTTGGGCCATTGACTAACAGTATTGTTGTTGTTATTTGCCCTCCAGTTGGACCTGACTCACAGCAACCCCTCCTTGGATTTCCAAGGCAGTATCACCATGGAAGTAGATTGCTTAACTTTCCTTTTGACGAGTGGCTGGTGGGTTTGAACTGCCAGCTTTCTGGTTAGCAGTCAAGTGCCTTAGACACTACGCTACCAGAGCTCCCATTGACTAACTAGCTTCAATACATTTTCAAGTATTGATATCACACAAATATGTTCTCTATACATAAGGAATTGAATCAGAAATTACTACTAAAATGATATCTAAAAAATTCTCAAAAGAAAATTAAACAGCACCCTTATACCATCAATTGCTTTTCAACAAATTGTCCAATGAAATTCAATGCACAGTAATTTGTTTTTAATCAAGTGAGGGTGGACCAACTAGATACCAATTTGCAAAATATTAAATTAATTCAACAGATTCATTACAAACAAGATATACAAATGGCTAATCAGAATTAGTCATTAAAACAAAAAATAGTTGTGATCTAGTGTGTTCAGACTCATGGCAATCCCATGTGTGCAGAGTAAGATTGCATTCCATAGAGTTTTCAAAGCTGTAACTTTAAGAAGGAGATCACCAGGTCTTTCCTGCAGGTTGATCTGGGTGGATTTGCACAGCCAAGATTTTGGCTAGTAGCCAAGCAGTTGACTATGTGCGGCTCAGGGATTCCCATTAGTCATTGTTGTTATGTGCCATCGAGTTGGACCCAACTCACAGCGGCCCCTCCTTTAGTTTCCAAGGCAGTATCACTACAGAAGTAGATTGCCCAACCTTCCTTACGCACAGTGGCTGGTGGGTTTGAACTGCCAGCCTTCTGGTTAGCAGTCAAGTGCCTTAGGCACTATGCTATCAGAGCTCCTCCATTAGTCATTAGGAAAATGTAAATTAAAAATACAGTGATTCACCTAGTAGCTTAACTAAGACCAAAACCACAAAATGTTAATGACCTTGCGAAGCAAATGTAATTCTAGTACATTGTTGGTTAGAGTGCAAACTGGTAAAACCATTTTTGAAATTGGCCTGGTACTTTCTTATAAAGATATTCTACTCCTAGGTATTTATATAAAAGAAATTTTAAAAAATAAATAATTAAAAGACTTATATAAAAATGAACAGAGCCAATTCATTCATAATAGCTCAAAACTGAAAATAAGTAACTATCAATACGAGGATAAATAAATTGTGGTATAATCATACAGTGAAGTAATACTTAGCAACTGAATGGAAAATCTGCTGCTACAAGATGAACCTACTAACACTTGGATGAATCTCAAAAAAATGTATTGCTATTCCTTTTCCTTTTCTGTTCCTAAACACTTGATTCTTAGAGCCATTTGGCTGTACTTGTCTGTCTGCATTGGGTTAAGGGGAAGGGAGCTTTTAATGTACCTCAGAATGAGGTGCAAAGTACAAGCAAGATGAGGTAAGTGCTTGCATGGGAGGCTCTACTCCCCAGCATTAGATCTCTGAACCCAAAAAGGTTGAGGTAAGCATCCACATGTGGGGGAGTGGCTTTAGGGATAATAGAATGATTGCAATAGGGATATTAATCAAATAAATAAATATAATAAGTATAAAGAGATACATTTTGTGTCTGTGATGGGAGTTATGAATATAGAAAGGAATATATCATTGTGAACTCATGGTTTTCAAATTATAGACATGGATACATAAATACATAATGATATACAAAAAAAGATATATATTTGTGTATGTTCTTTGGAAGTAGAATTTGATGTGCAGAATATTTGTAAGGGATCAATACCTATAGAAGGTAAGAGTGGGAAGTAAGCAAGGGAGAGGTCAAATGGTGAACAAACCTTGTACAACGTCAAGGGAAGTTATCTAGCATATTTAGCCTGTCTATGTTATCCTATGGTAGGTTCAAATGCCAAGGTCTTTGTAGCTCTTCTGTGGACAGTCACTGACTACAAGTTTCTTGGTAAAGGTCCTGGACTTTTATGAGGCATCTCTTTGGTCCTGAGGGTAACCCTGAAGGGGCTGAGAACTAAAATCTGCCTAATGAATATACTCGGAAGCTCTGGTAGCATAGTGGCTAAGGCACTTGACTGCTAACCAGAAGGCTGACGGTTCAAACCCACCAGCCACTCCTCGGAAGGAAGGTTAGGCAATCCTACTTCTGTAGTGATACTGCCTCGGAAACCCAAAGAGGGGTCGCTATGAGTCGGGGTCGACTCGACGGCAAACAACAACAACAACAACAACAATGAATATACTCATAGCAACTAAGAAGACTCCCACAGTCTTTAATTGAAGGGTCATCTGGAAGGCGCATCTCCAGATAAATCAGGATCATGCACCCACACACTTGGGAGCATGTACACACAAAAAAACACCTTCACATCCATGTGCAAGCATGAACATAAACAAATTATCTATCCAAGAGCTTTCTGCTGATTAGGCCTGGAAACAGTGGCATGTTAGAAACAATGAGCACACCCGGTATGTAACTTTAAGCATATAAATACTACTATCAATTAAAAGAATCAAGGGCTTGTTGGAGTATTAGTTGGGGAAAGGAAAATACAAAATATATTGAAAAAGAATTAAAGATTCAGGAAGTTCGACATGTGACTAGTAGGGATTTCAGAGTGAGAAAAAGAAATACATAAAATTGAGTCAATAATAAAAAGTTAATGTCACTAGCAACAGTTAATGTGCTCAGCTACTACCTGAAAGTTTGGAGGTTCAAATCGACACAGAGAAGCCTCAGAAGAAAGGCTTGGTGATCTACTTCCAAAAAAAAATCTGCCATTGAAAGTCCTATACAGCACAGTCCTACTTTGACACATGTGGGGTCAACATGAGTCAGAATCAACTCGAGGGCAACTGGTTTGGTTTTTAATGTGCCTGAGCTTATGATATATTCAAGGATTCAGAGCTCATTTCGTTCCGGATAGGACTGAAAAGTTATTCTATAAAAAACAAATAAAGTCAAATAAATTTAAAAACCTTTTTGTCAGAAAAATAGTAATTTACAAAAGAAAAGTAATTTGTCTAACAATGAAATTTTAACTATAGCATTTTGAGCTAGAAAATGGTAGAAAGTTATCTGTACACTACAGAGAAAAAAAAACAAGATAAGTTTCTATATCAGAAAGGATATTATCTACCTATCAGTGTGATAGAGTGATATGCAAAAATTTGCAGATGTGCAATAATGACCATGAAAGCCACATATGTGAGCTGAAGAAATTAATGAGCAATAAATCTAACCAAAAAGAAATAAATCATAATAGGAAAACATCAGCACAGTTGAATATGAAAACATTAACATTAAGCAAAAGAGATCAACAAATTCATTTTATAATTATAAACTAGGTTATAATTGAAAGATGTATGGGAAATAAAAGATTGATATTTCAATATACAAAAGACATATAAATGAATAACAAAAATGAACTCAAAATAAAAATGACCACAGAATAGAAATAATAGAGAACAAATATTTGTGGCATTTAAAATGTATGAAAATATTCTCAACCTCATTATTGCTAAGGTAAATTGCAAATTAATGTAATAATGAGATACCAATTCTCTATTACACTGCAAAGGATTTTTAAAAAGATAACACTGACTACTAATAAAGATTCAAGGGAAAATATTTTCATTTTGGCATAAATGAAATTTCTTTGAGCCTTTTGGAACAGTAATCTGGATATATTTATTTAACTTTAAAATAGAAATATACTTAAAACCAAAAATATTATCCTTGTGTTTTATCACTTTTAAATAAATGTAGCAGTATATAAACATCTGTGCTTATATTTTTATTAAAGCATTTTTGCAGCATCAAAAAAAATAACTGACCAATAAAAGCATCTTTTATTTCCTTTTCCCATAGTTAAAGAAAAAACAAAATAAAACTAAAATCATGCCAAAAAATGTATTTAATGTGTATGACATATCAATACAAGCCTTCACATACATGGTCATTTCAGCTATACTTTTTGTTTTGAAACACATTTTTTTTTCAATGTGATTGATATGTTTGGGAAAACTTTGAGCATAATGCTAACTTTTAGTTAGGTTATTTGTGGTTTTCTTGCCAGAAACATTAGGTGAAAGTTAAGAAAATGAAACAAAAAACTAAACTTACAGAGTCAGCTGAACTGAGGTGGCAAGAATACACAAAGGGCCATATGTACACACCATAAATACCTACCAGCTACCCTGGTTCATTGAATGTGCTATCCTCCAAGGTTATGTTTTGCTGTCCTTCATATTTTTTAATGTTTCTATATATATATTAAAAATGAAATCCATTCAATATTCCAGATGTGTCTTTGTGTCTTGCTTCAAAATGGCAAGTTGAACATGCAATAAGGAAAGCACAACCTACATGTGGAAGACCTTAAAAAAAAACATAGCCAAATCCTGCAGCACTGATTCCTGTGAGAGCTCATAGGGCTGGTTTAGTTGTTTCAAATATCTTTATAATTTACAAAGCCTTCAAGTAGCTGTTGATCCAAGTTGCAAGTGCAGAGGAAAAGACCACACACACACACACACACACAAAAACTGAAAGAAAAGTCCAGCAGTAATACAGACGTGAAATGAAGAAGACAGCTTTACATTGATCACACTTTTAATTTTGGTAATAAAATACTTACCTATCATAAACACAGATTTCAACAGACCCATGTGTCAAAGACAAAAAAACAAACAACATGCATCAGAAGTTCTGAGTACACAAGACTGCTTAATTATGACGCCTGGTACCAAGGACCAAGCTTCTCCACATCTATGCACATCTGGTGGTAAAACCTCCCAAGCGATTTCAGATACCCATCCTTGCTCCACCTGACAGTGATTCACAAGCTATAGCCCTTCCAACATCCACTTCTACAAAAATCCTAAAACATTTCAGATTTTTTTAAGGTAAAATGTCATATTTATTGAATTATTTATGTATTTCTTTAAACCATTTAATATATGTAAATTTTTACTACTGATTTATTTTTAGATATCTCTCTTCACTTTTTCACAATTCACTAAAGACCGTTTTAACTGTTTTGCCGCAATCTCATTTTCCTATAAGCCCCGTGGTTTTAGTTGGCCAACCGTCACAGCATGATGACTTTTAGGAATACACATCATGTTATAGCAGAACTGTCTGTGTGTATACATATGCCTCTCTGTGTGTATGTGTGTGCATACATACACATACACCACATAATATATATACACATAAAAAATTCAATGTGACTCTATAAGCATGAAATATGAAATGTATGGCCATCGAATAGCTACATCTGCTTAGATAAGATAAGATAATTACATAACTTTTTATTTTTTTAAGTTTTCTGTCTTGTTCTTTTGCTTAAACAATTATTTATGAATTAAACATAGTGAACCTCTTAAGAAGAAGAAACAAAGAAAAAGAACAAATGCAGTGAAATTCTGACTTGTATTAGCAGCAAATACTTACCTCCAAGGAAAGGAGAAAATATCCTTATGGGAGCAGCTTAGCATAGTTTAAAAGTACACAACTGGATGATATTTAAAAGCAAAAAAAAAAAAAAAAAAATCCAACTTGGGACAGCAGTGGGATCCCGCAGCACTAGATAGCACACACAATCTGAAGTGCAATGATGACCTAGTCCTATTAGTAGACTGCATTATTCTACTTAGTGTAGAAATTTCATGAAAAAGTTATAAGGATATGTGGGAGGATGCACTGAGGACTGTCAGAATAATTTATTGGTATATACCAAACCAAAACCAAACTCACTGGTATTGATTCGGATTCAACTCATAGTGACCCTTCCTTGGGTTTCCCAGATGGTATCATTACAGAAGGAAATTGCCTGATCTTCCTTCCAAAGAGTGGCTGGTGGGTTTGAACTCCAGCCTTCTGGTTAGTAGTCAAATGCCTTAGACACTATGCCACCAGACCTAGTGTTTTATTTCTCCCTGAATTTTGTCATCCTACCCACACTCTTCTCCATAGAAGAGGTCTGTTTTATTAAACCCCAAAGTAGAAGAATTTTAGTTGCCATTGAGTTGACTCCAAATCATTGAAACTTCATACATCTGGCTTTTGTATCCCTGCAACCTGCTTTTTGAAGATTGAAAGCAGTAAGAGGAAGAGGTGAAGAATTCCTCGAAGACCAACTAAAATAGAGGCTGAGGAATTGGTGGTGTGAATGCTTGTTGGGGGATGGTAAAACCTGTAGCACTGTTTTCAGAGACTGGGGAGACTTCACAGAATCTGTAGGGATAGTGTACCTAGGTATACTGGATCATAGATTCTTCACCTCACGAATGGTTCCCACACCTCAATCATGTTCAAGAAAAACAGCCAGACAATGGCTTGACCAGTGAAGACATTAGGAATGACCTTAATATAATGAGAGGTAGAGGCCCCATTCTTACCCTCAATATTAAATCAAAGGAAATAAAAGCAATCTACCAAAATGTAATAGCTCTTACTATTCCTTTTTAACCTGAATATCTTCTTCAGTGTGTTTTGATACTGATTCATTTTTCCATGTGTTGCCTCTTATTCTCTGTCTTTGTATCCACTTCTTCTATCTTCTAACTCTAAGTCCAAGTGGCCATATGAGAACTAGAGTTTGATAGGAGTTCACTATTTACCTAATTCTCATCTTCTTAATAAAGATGCTCTGAAGAAACAGATCAGTCTTAGAAGAAATATAACAGGAATGGTCCTTAGAAGCAAAGATAGTGAAACTTTATCTCACTTTGAACACACCATCAGAAAAGACCCTAGAGAAGGCATCATGTTGCGTCATGAAAGTGATGGATCAGAGAAAATGAGAGAAACCCTCAGTGAAATGGAATGACACAATAGCCTCATTAATGAGCTCAAACATATGAAAGATCATGGAGATGGTGTAGGACCTGGTATAATTTCATTCTGTTACGTATAAAATCACCATGATTTGGAGTCAACTCAGTGGCAACTGAAAATAAAAACTCAACTGACTAGGTGTTATCAGCTCATGACTGGTGGGGAAGAACAGTGATTTAATGATAGTTAGGAAATGAGAATTTCAGAAATTAATAGGCCCTTCAGAGAATATATAGAACAACAACAAAAAAAAATCTATAGAATGCATTTAGTCAATTAGGACTTTTATTGTGATATAAAAGTAGTATGAACTTTTATAGTTCAGTCATCACCTGAAATTAAGAACATACCTGTAAATCATCTGGGAAGAATTCTAGGCTCTAATATTTATATCCTATATAAATTAAGGTAAGGAGCCCTGTGATGCAAAGCCTTGTCTGCTAACCAAAGCTTGGCAGATCAAACCCACCAGCTGTTCCGAGGGAGAAAATACCTGGCGATGTGCTCCCATAAAGATTACAGCCTATGAAACTCTATGGGGGCAGTTCTACTCTGTCTAATGGGGTAATGCGTGGCAATTGACTCACAGGCACACAACAACAACAACAAAACATACACGGTTCCACCAGACATCTTTCCATATGTATATTTTCTCATTACTTCAACGGAATTCAAACAGTGCCCAGGAATAGGTATTATAATTCTTTACATGGAGAGAATTAACATAGCTACAAAATGTTTTGTAAAAGACACACACACACACACACACACACAAATGAATAATCTAGCTTACTTAAAAATAAATAAGTGAACATTTATTTAGTTATCTAATGGAAAATGAAACATAGTGTATACTATATCTAATACTCTGCTCTATATTACTTAGTTGAAAAATATTTTCCTGCCACAGAGGATGTAGTCATTGTAATTTTTTAAACCATGTGTGACATATACCATCACATAGTTTGTTAAAAGCAATATACAGAGAAAGATGTGTATTTTCCAATTTAAAAGCCTCTCCTTTTCTTTGAGATCAAGAAAAGGCTAGAATAGCAGACAGCTCACAAAATCTGAAAGTAATACGCAAAAGCGTGTCAAGTCAAAAGACATTTTCTTCACTCTAGATGAGTGTTTTTATTATACACAGTTCTGTAACTTTCTGGAAGGCATTTTACTATAAATATATATATATATGTGTGTGTGTGTGTGTGTGTGTATATATATATATATATATATATATATAGTCTAGAACAATCAGCATCAAAGAAAATTTATATTTTTGTGTTCCTTAGCTTAATAAGAAGGAGAAAACAAATTCACTTTTTTTTTTTTTTTTAAAGAACTATTTGGAGTAAAACTAAGTAAATAGAATCTGGGAGACAGGGCATAGGTCTTGAATTTATTTAACTTTATTTTCTGGAAATGGTACTATTAGATGCCTTATGTTTGAGTAATAAGATCATGACTATATTTAGTCTATTGCTATAAGATAACTTTATTAGCCAATAATTCTAAAATATTAAATAAATAATAGTTATCTCTCTGCTACTGCGATATTATGCTGAGTCCCTAGACCTAGTGGTCACAAGGAAGACTGGGTAATCTACTTCCATACAGATACTGCCTCAGAAATCCAAGGAGGAGGTCACTATGAGTCAGAACCCACTCGAAGGCAGTGAGGTTTTTTTTTTTTTTTTTTTTTAAAAGACCTGTTGTTGTTTGCTGTCCAGTCAGCCTGACTCATAGCGGCCCTCCTTGGGTTTCCGAGGCAGTATCACTACAGAAGTAGATTGCCCCATCTTCCTTCCGGGGAGTAGCTGGTATTTTGCTTATTAATTTGCACAATAATTCATTTTTCATTGACTATTAAACCAATATGCCAAGTTCCCAAGGAGCTCTGGTGGTACAGTGGTTAAGGCATTCAACTGCTAACCAAAAGGTTGCAGTTTGAATCCACTAGCCACCCCAAGGGTGGAAAATGAGGAAATAATCTGCTTTCTCAAAGACTTACAGCCTTTGGAAACCCTATGAGGCAGTCCTACTCTGTTCTATAGGGTCAGTAAGTGTTAGAATCCACTTGGTGACAGTGGTTTTGGTTTTAGGTGTTTTGTTTGCCAAGTTCTTTGTTTCATTCATTTTCAAATTCCAAGCTATCTTGCACAGTGGGAATGCAAATACTATTTGTTGGTTTAATGCATTGATTTATTGTTTCTTGAGCCATAAACATCTTCAATATACTAAGTATTTTCTACTTACACAAGCTCCCCTACAATCCTACTACAACTTATTTGAAAATTTTATTACTGGTAGAATCTTTGCCCTGATGGCTCCAGAATATAAAATGGCAAATATAAAATTGATATAGTGCATACAAGAGGAAAAGGTAACAAACATTCCTTTAGTGCCTATTATGACTGACTGGTTTACACACTTCACCCTACTGATTTCCCTTAGCAGTCAATAAAGGTAAATATTATTATACAAATTTTAAATATGAAGTAATGAAGCTTTGATAAAGTTATATAATTTGTTCAAGACCACACAGTTATTGATTAGTGAAGGTGACATTCAAAGTGATTTCAAAGTGTCTGCTTTTACTCCACCAGGTTGACATTAAATGGTTACTAAATAAACTTAAATAAAATTAAGTTAAAGGATGCTGATCTTTTTATATATCTGAATTTATATAGAAACAAAGAAGAGATTTTATGCTCTCACAAAACTATTTTTTTTGAAATTTGTTTTTCTAGATAGAATGATAGATATCTTACCATATTGTTCTCACTTGGGAAGAATTGAATATAACATCATTGCCATGATATTTACGCCTCCTTATAAACAAGTCCAGGAGCTCTGGTACCTTAGGGCCTAAGGCACTTGACTGTTAACCAGAAGACTGGCAGTTCAAACCCACTAGTCACTCCTCGAAAGAAAGGTTGGGCAATCTACTTCTGTAGTGATACAGCCTCGGAAACCCAAGGAGGGGTCTCTATGAGTTGGGTCTGACTCGACGGCACATAACAACAACGACATAAAAAAGAATCCAACCTACTTCCGCTTTATCTCCACTAAACCAGTTTATCAATTTGTCCAAATCATTTCATCAATATGCCAAGTTCCTAAGGAGTTCCTGAAGAGCTCATACTGGACAAAATGTTTTTTTCCCCCACAGATTATAAACATTCCACAAAGAAGTACTAGTTCTCAATTAGGATTGTATTCCTAGTGGTACGATGATTGCTTGGACAAAAGATTGGCTGTTATGTATAGTTTTTGGTTTCTCTTGAATTTAGGTTTTAAAATGAAGAGATTGATGCCAGTAGATACTAAATAGTTTATAAAAAGTAACAGGGAGATGTGAAAATAGCATGTAATTTATACTTTCTCTTTCATAGCCTGAAGAAAATTATTGGTTTCTATATTGCTAATAAATATTTGAAATTTATGGAATTAATATTTTTGTAAACTATTTATTGGGCTAGAAATAGGGCTTGATATAACCATTTGCCAAAGCTGTTATTGTTCTTGGCTTAAATTTCTTCCCTTATGAAAAACAATATAAGGCAAAGAAAAGTGAGTTAACTTGCTCAGAGTCACCTAACTAGTAAGCAACAAAGCCAATACTTAAGCTCACATGTCACACAGGTAATTATATTACTTAATCATAATAGCTGTTGAATTGAAATATTAAAAAAAATAAAAGCATATCTATATATCATTTTACAGAACAAACTACACTGTCAAGTGAAATTAGTAGTACTTAGTTTTCCTGATTAAAATATAAAAGCTGTTGGATTTAAAGTGTTGTAAAACTCTAAATCCAACAGAACTCTACAATTAGTTCAAATTTGGGGCAAAAATCAGGTTCTCACGGTGCATCTGCAAATGCTAAAACTATAAAATTAGTTTGTCTTTGCTTTCCATGACCCTAAACCTAAAAGAATGTTTCTCATTGCTAAATAAAATTTATATGTTTAGAACAGACTAAAAATAATAATTTGATTGAATTTTCAGTAGTCATACTAATGCATTATCACTCATCTGGTCACAAGGTAATTTTAGCAGTTCACTTAAAACTTAAAGAGACTCCCTTTCATGAGTCTTGCTAATACAGTGAAATTGAGAAATAAATATTTGGATTATCAGATTTGAGTACTGGGTAGCCATCTAAACATATATGAACTTATTTTTAAGATTATAGGTATGTGAAAGAGTCTTATGTATAATTTCTTAAATATCATCTCACCAAACCTTTTTGTAGGAGCTCTGGTAGTGTAGTGCCTAAGGCACTTGACTGCTAACAAGAAGGCTGGCAGTTCAAACCCACCAGCCACTCCTCGGAAGGAAGGCTGGGCAATCTACTTCCACAGTGATACTGCCTCAGAAACCCAAGGAGTAGTTACTGTGAGTCGGGTCTGACTCAACAGTACAATGACAAGAACAACAACAACAACAAAAAAAAAACCCTGTTTAGGCATGAACTCTAAATTAAAAAAAAAAACCTCCATTGATACTTGAAATATAATCACTTTATCACACAAAACTTCTCTTTATTTTATTTAAACTTAAAATTATTGCTATTGCTGCCTGACAAGACACAAATGTAGATGTACTGCACATGCATACATCTAAACTTTAATTGAATATCATCACTACATTATACAGCATTTAAATAACACTAACTTTCAAGGAACAGCTTAATGAAATAGAATAGGCACTAAAAACTGAATAAAAAAGGTGTTGTTTTCTTTTATATTTTAAAGTATAGTTTTCTAAAAAGATAGAACAGCCGTTGACATTTATACATCAAACAACAGAATGGCATTGAGATATATAAAAAGAGAACTGTGTGGCATATAAGGAATGATATACAAAACTCCAATCATAGTCATGTATTATATAGCATACGGTCCTTAGAAAATGTTGGATCAAATAGACAGAAAATAAGATATAAGGAATGTGAATAAAAACAACATGATTTATAAAAAATTTAAGGCAGAAAAGATTCTTCCTTAAATTAAAAAATAAGAAAACATATTATTTCTAAAACTAGAGACACATTTGTAAAAAGTAAATATATAAAGTTAGAAAGAAAATCTCCAAACTTTCAAAAATTAATATCATAAAAGTTATATTCTGTGACATAAATATAGTAAAAGCAGAAATCAGAAACAAAATAGTAGAACAAAAAAATATTTTGGACAGTTGATTTCTAAAAACAAAATAAATCATTCTCTTCATGATATTTTATATATTCATGAAATCAACACTGAAATTTTGAAATATTCGGAAATGAACAATGGAAAATACTACATACAGGATGTAGCCTCACTAGTAGTCAGAGAAATATGTAAAATGTAAAAGTTACATATAAAGGGACCAAAAGTATAAAAATGACCTAAGAATTCTTTAAGAAAGATAAAAAAAATAATAATAAGCAATAAAAAATGTAGAAGTAAGAACTTTATAAAGATAAAAGCAGAAGCTAATACATTAAAAACATAGAGAATACTAACTGGGGCAATAAAATGAACTACTTCTTTGAGACTGTTGTTGTTGTTGTTATGTGCTGTCAAGTCGGAGAGACTCATAGCGACCCCTCCTTGGGTTTCCGAGGCAGTATCACTATGGAAGTAGATTGCCCAACCTTCCTTCCAAGGAGTGGCTGGTGGGTTTGAA
>NW_006921660.1:7037485-7038118 GCF_000298275.1 Orycteropus afer afer
CATATGGACAATAATACAATCAATTGTGCCTAAGACTGAACTGGTGAGTTCCCTGAACTGGCAATATTTTGTCAACAATGCCAATAGGGTAACACACTTATGACTACACAGAAAGTTGGTTTTGGTGATTATTCTCTTCCTTTGGCTGCATATAATTTTTATCCCTTTACTGTAATAAAATTGTAATCGTAAGTACTGAACTGTCCTGAGTTCTGTCAGTCATTCTCATAAATTATCACATTCAAGGGTGTCCATGAGGACCCCTTAATTTGTAACCAGCTTTTCAGAAATGAGGATGGCCCTGGGGACCCCCAAACTTGTGGCTGGTACTTGAAGTCTTGGGAAGACAAGGCACAGGAAGACTATTCCCTTAGACTAGAATTTGGCTAACTCATTGTAATAATCTTATGTTATTTAAACCATTACTGAGCACTTAAATAGATGGAAACTTCACTAGCCAAAAATCTGCTAACAAAGTACAGGATGAAGAAAGTAAAAAGAGTTACCCATTAAACTCATTTTGGTGCAACACAGATAAATAAAATATTAACAAATACAATTTATTTGATTATTAGAGCTTGGAGACTTCATCAAAGGAATCAAAGGATTATTCAATAGAGAAATTTAATATAA
>NW_006921660.1:7038218-7045112 GCF_000298275.1 Orycteropus afer afer
GGTTTGATAATCTACTAAGAAATTTATCTGCATTATTTTTCTTAAGAGTGAACATCAAAGGCAAGGATGATTATAGTTAACACGATTTTCAATTTTGTAATAAAGTTCCACTCAATGTAATGGGATAAGGAAATAAAAAATGGTATATGAATTTTAGAATTCATAGATAATAATATTGTTTTTTCAGAAAATCCAGAAAAATTAACCAAGAACATATATGCATTTGGTAATTTGATTAACACAAACTAAATGATACTAACTTGTAAAAAATATGGCAAAAAGAGACCTATTTAACATATTATGAAAAAGACAACACACTTAGAAGTAAGCTTAAAAGAATACAAGATAAAGATGTTGCTGTTGTTATGTGTCATTGAGTCGGCCCCGACTCATAGTGACCCCTCCTTGGGTTTCCGAGGCAGTATCATTTCGGAAGTAGATTGCCCAACCTTCCTTCTGAGGAGTAGCTGGTGGGTTTGAACCACCAGTCTTCTGGTTAGCAGTCAAGTACCTTAACCACTATGCTACCAGAGCTCCAGATAAAGATGAGGATCATATAAAACTTTACTGAAACACATGCGCATGAAGGAAACTTAATAATGGAGTACACCATGTTCTTGAAAAGGAAAGATACAATCTTTTTGAGATATAAATTATATTCAATTAATTTAAAATGTAATGTTATCACAATCAACATCAAAATTATCTTTATTATTATCCATAACAAATTCAGCTAGTTCTAAAGTTCACAAACATCAGTAAACAAAGAAAAATAGGTAAATATTTGCCAAAAAATTGTGGCACATTGTGCTAAAGCTTCTATAATATTATCAAAATTAAATAGTTCAATATTAAAAGAAGAATAAACAAATAATAAATAGACAAATACAACAACAGAAATGACATTTTAAACCTTGATAAAATGATAGACTACTTAATTAGTGGTACAGATACAGAAAAAAATTGATCATGCATTATGAAAAAAATATATCTACCTCAAAATCCATTAATATATATATTCATATTGATTCATAAGCTAATGGTAACAACAAGATTTTTTTGAAAAATGGAGTTATAAGAAAAGGTGAAGAAAGTTTAGAAGAGTGTATGATTTTCCTATTTGTTATTTTAAATTAAGGTTGGTAAAAATCTTCAATTTCTTCATCTTGTGCCTTGGAGGTTGGTGCCTAAATTTGAATTATAGTCATATTAACTGGTCTTCCTTGTAGGCATATGGATATTATCCTATCACTGACAGCATTATACTTCAGGAGAGCTCTTGAAATGTTCTTTGTGATGATGAAAGAGACGCCATTCCTTTTAAATTTTTATTCCCAGCATAGCAGACCATATGATTGTCTGATTCAAAATAGTGAATTCTAGTCTATTTCAGCTCACTAAATGCATAGGGTTTTATGAAACACAATTTTTATGTGTTTCATTTCACTTTTGACAATTTGCAATTTTCCTACATTCATACTTCATACATTCTATTTTCTAATGATTAATGGATGTTTGCTGCTGTTTCTTTCCATGTTGAGTCATGCTCCATCAGCAAATGAAGGTCCAGAAAGCATTACTCTATCCATGTCCTTAAGACTGACTCTAAAAACAAGAAAACTGAAGATTTCTACCAACTTTTCTAGAGTCTGAAATTGACCACATATGCAAACAAGACGTACTGATTATTGGTAATCAGACTGCAAAAGTTACAAACAAAGATGAATCACTTGTAGTTGGAAAATTTGGCCTTATTGATAGAAACAATGATGGAGATATCATGCTAGAATTTTGCAATACCTGTGACTTATTCATTGTAAATACCCTTTTTTCAACAACCTAAACTGTGGCTATACATGTGGACCTTGCCAGAGAAAATACACAGGAATCAGATTGACTACATCTGTAGAAAGAAGCAATGGAGAATCTTTATATTTTTACCCAAACAAGGCCAGGAGCTGACTGTGGAACATATCAATTGCTCATATGCACCTTCAAGCTGAACCTGAAAACAATTAAAACAAGTCCACAAGAGGCAAAATATGACCTTGATTATATCCCTCCTGAATTTAGAGACCATCTAAAGAACAAGTTTGACATATTGAATACCAATGACAAAACCAGATGGATTGTGGGATGACATCAAGAAAATCATACATGAAGAAAGCAAAAGGTCATTAAAAAACAGAAAAGGAAAAAAAGACCAAAATGGATGTCAGAAGAGAGTCTGAAACTTGCCTTTGAATGGAGAGTACCTAAAGAAAATGAAAGAAATGACAAGATAAAAGAGCTGGAAAGAAGATTTCAAAGGGCAGATCAAGAAGACAAAGTCAATTATTTTAATGAAATGTGCAAAATAACCAGAAGGGAAGAACACACTCAGCATTTCTCAAGCTGAAAGAACTGAAGAAAAAATTCAAGTCTTGAATTACAACACTGAATGATTTTATGGACAAATTATTGAGTGATGTAGGAAACATCAAAAGAAGAAAGATGGAATATATGGAATCACTGTGCAAAAAGGAATCAGTCAACGTTCATCTATTTCAAGAAATATAATATGATCAAGAATCAATGGTATTGGAGAAAAAAGTCAAAGCTGCACTGAAATAATTGGCAAAAAAACAAGGCTCCAGGAACTGACAGAATATCCTATGTAGCTAGATTTGGCTATTTGACTATGTTCTGACCAATTAGATACAAGTGAATGTTTTGGGGAAGGATATCATAGGAGGTTCTTTAAAGAAATTTGTCATATACATAACCACTTTTCCCATTCATCTTTTCTGTTTCATGCTATCTGGAATCCAGCTGCCATGATTGAAGTACCAGCATACCAAGGGCAATGAGATAAAGATATAAGGAGGTAGGGATCTGGTTTATTCCTAGATCTGTCATGACAGTACTGGACTGCCAATCTCTGGACTTCTTTTGCATGAGAAAATAAACTCATATGTGCTCAAGGCACTGTTATTTGTAGTTTTCCATTATGTTCAACCAAATTTTAAGATAATTTAAAAGAGTGAAAGATATTTTGATATTATTTCAGATAATTATTTAAATGAGAGTGTTGTTCAAAAGATGTCACTCTGATGACTAAGGTATGCCTGACCCAAGCCTTGGTACCCTCAATCACCTCATAAACTTGTGAAAGCTGGACAATGAGTAAGGAAGAACAAAGAAGGATTGATAGATTTAATGTATGTTTTTGGCAAAGAATATTGAATATACCACAGACTGCCAAAAGAATGAATGGATCTGTCTTAGGTATGTTACAGATTATTCCTTAGAAACAAAAATTGGGAGATTCATCTCACGTACATTGAACACGTTATCAAGAGGGACCAATTCCTGCATGAAAGGCATTATTCTTGGTAAAGTACATAGTCAGCCAAAAAGAGGAAGATCCTCAAGGTCATAAAGTGACCCAGTGGCTGCAACAATGGGTTCAAATATGGTACCAGTTGTGAGAATGGTACAATATATGGCAGAGTGTTTCCTGCTGTTGCACAAGTAATCACTATGAGTCAGAAATGATTCCATAGCACCTAACATTGACAACATTAATCATGAAGATAAAGAACAAGGTTAGGGACTGACTGTGGAACACACTATCAATTGCTCATATTCAAGTTTAAGTTAAAGCTGAACAAAATTAAAATAAGTCCATGAGATCCAGAATATGACCTTGAGTACCTTCCACCTAAATTTGGAGACCATCTGACAAATAAATTTGACACACTGAAAACCAATGACTAAAGAAGACCTGATGAAATATAAGATGACTTCAAGGACATCATACATGAAGAAAGCAAAAGGTCATTGAAAAGAAAGGAAAAGAAGAAAAGACTAAAATGGATGTCACAAGAGATTCTAAAACTTGCTCTTGAATGGAGAGTATCTAGAATGAATAGAAGAAATGATGAAGTAAAAGAGATGAACCAAAGAGTTCAAAGGGCAGCTTGAGAAGACAAATTAACAAAGTAAAGTAATATAATGAAGAGTGCAAAAATCTGGAATTGGAAGATCAAAATGGAAGAACATGTTAGGCATTTCTCAAGCTCAAGGAACTGAAGAATAATTTCAAGCCTTTAGCTGCAATATTGAAGGATTCTATGGACAAAATATTGACCAATGCACTAAGCATCTAAGAAATACAGAAAGAATATACAGTCACTGTACCAAAAAGAATTGGTTGACATTCAACCATTTCAAGAACTGATGGTACTGAAGGAAAAAGGCCAAGCTGTACTGAAGAAACTGGTGATAAACAAAACTCCAAGAATTCATAGAATACCTACTGATATGTTTTAACAAATGGATGCAGCGCTGGAGGCAGTCATTCATTTATGCCAAGAAATTTGCAAGAGAGCTACATGGCCAACTGACTGGAAGAGACTGATATATGTGCCTACCTCTAAGAGAAGCTACCCAACAGAATGTGGAAATTATTGAACAATATTATTAATATCATGCACAAATAAAATTTTGCTGAAGATAATTAAAAAATAATTGCACCAGTACATAGATAGGGAATTTCCAGAAATTTAGGCTGGATTCAGAAGAGGACATGGAACTAGAGATAATATTGCTGATATCAAATGCATCTTAGCTGAAAGCAAAGAATAACCAGGATGTTTACGTTGTTTTATTGACTATGCAAAGCCATTAAACTATGTGGATCATAAAAAATTTTGGATAATATTGAGAAGAATGGGAATTCCAGAACACTTCATTATGCTCATGAGGAACTTGTACATAGACCAGGAGGCTGTCGTTCAAACAGAACAAGGGAATACTTCATGGTATAAAATCAGGAAAGGTGTGAATCAGTATCCATCCACCACACTTATTCAATTTGTATGCTGAGTAAATCATCCAAGAAGTTGGACTATATGGGAATTAAAAAAAAAAAAAAAAAAAAAACTCAGCATCAGGATTGGAGAAAGACGCATTAACAACCGGCAATATACAGATGACATAACCTTGATTGCTGAAAGTGAAGAGGACTTGAAGCACTTACTGATGAAAATTAATTACATCTCAAACAAAATTCCTCACAACTAGACCAATAAGAAACATCATGATAAATGGAGAAAGTTTGAAGTTGTCAAGATTTCATTTTTCTTGGATCCACAATTAATGGCCATGGAGACAGCAGTCAAGAAATCATGTGACTAATTGCACTGGGCAAATCTTCTGCAAAAGACCTCTTTAAAGTGCCATAGAGCAAAGATTTCACTTTGAAGACAAACATGTGCCTGACCCAAGCCATAGTTTTTTCAATAGAATCATATGCATGTGACAGCTGGACAATGAATAAACAAGACCATCGAATAATTGATGCATTTGAATTTTGGTGTTTAAGAAGAATATTGAAATGTATCATCGATGGTAGAAGAACGAACAAATCTGTCTGGAGGAAGGACAGCCAGAATGCTCCTTAGAAGTGAGAATGCTCAGAATTCATTTGTCATACTTTGATCATGTTGTCAGAAGGGTCCAATCCCTAGAGAAGGATATCATGCTTGGTAAACAGGAGTTCAGCTCAACAAAATGGATTGACACAGTGGCTATGATGATGTGCTCAAATGCAGCAATGATTGTGAGGATGGCACATGCCTAGGCAGTGTCTAGTTCTGTTGAACATAGCATCTCTAAGAGTTGGTACTGGCTCAATGGCACCTGACAACAGTCCCTTAGTTGGAGTCCCTGGGTTGTGAAAATAGTTAGCATACTTGGGTAACCAAAAATCTACAGGTTCAAGGGAACCCAGAAGCATCTCAGAAAAATGTTCCAGTGATATACTTCTGAAAAATCAGCCCACAAATCCCAACGGAGATCTGTTGCACTCTAACACACATGGGATTCCTATAAGTCTGAATACATTGGCAACTGTTAGCTCCATGATGGCCTAGACCGCAGAGCATTTTTTACCCTCCTCTCTACATTATTTTAGAACCTATGTGCCAGAGACTATGAGGGGAAAAGTCTCATATCAATAAAATAATGGTATAAAACTTCCAAAATATGATACTTAATATTTTTTAAAGAATCACACTTTTACATGGATTATTTCATTCAACATTATACTCAACAAAAGTATGTAATTACTATGAACAAAATGTACAGATGTGCTCCACGTTATTGTATATATTCATTTCTCATATTCAAAACTGTGTTTTCTTTAAGTGCATAAAAATACATTTTAAAAGGTAACATGTAATGAATAGATATGAAATTTATCTTAACAAAAGAGATTTTAAATTTTCCCTCTTATTACACACTGCATATTAAAATGAAGACTATAATAAGCTTGCAGATGAATATATGTTTTAAACACATTTTTAATTAAGATAAACACTTATCATATTAGTATCAAAAATAGTAAGCTTATAAAAATGTTCTATAAGTAGGAGGTGTTAATTGTGTTATACTCAGTTGATTTTCTAAATAAGTTCTATGTGTGCATATATGTATGTTTCAGTTATGAAAACAAAAGTTTAGCAACCAGAATTCATGAGCATGTGGCAGCAAATAACATAGAGAGGACAGTTTATACCTTCCTTAGAATTATTTTTCCATAGCATTTCAGTCAAATATTCAATAATTTTTTGGGGAGGGATGGGAAAGATGCTACTAGCTACTTAACTGTGGAAGCTGGTTGCAAAGCAATGAATCATCCACTAAAACAATCAGATGGGACTTTTTCAGGACTCATGTTTGAGACAGCAAAACACAAAAGCTTGTAGGAATTTGGGACATACAAGGTCTGAGGTGCTACTTAAAGAATTAGAAAGGTGTTGCCGGGCTTCCCTAGAGAAGAGGATAGACTCTTGAAGAGGTATCAGTGTCCACAATACATGACTTAGTGAATACTATGTTGTTGTTGTT
>NW_006921660.1:7045542-7049624 GCF_000298275.1 Orycteropus afer afer
GAAGAATGCAGCACCCAGATTGGACCTACAATATGCAGGTGATGCAACTTTTTTTGCTGAAAATGAAGAAAACTTGAAGTATTTACTAATGAAGGCTAAGTATTACAGCATTCAGTAAGGATTATGCCTGAGTATAAACAAAACAAAAATCCTTACAACTGTACTGATAAACAACATCATGTGTACTGGAGAAAAAATTGAATATATCAGTGATTTCATTCTACTTTGATCAACAAAGTCCATGGAAAATTACAAAATTAGAAGGTCCATTTCATTGAGAATATGGTGCCTGAGTATATGTGTATATATCTGTGTGTTGTTGTGGCTGTTGTTGTTATTGTTGTTAAGTGCCGCCGAGTCGGCCCCGAGTCATAGTGACCCCTCCTTGGGTTTCTGAGGCAGTATCACTACGGAAATAGATTGCCCAACCTTCCTTCTGAGGAACTCTTCCCCTTCATCACTATGAAATGGACTCTTGGCCTTCTTTCTGACCCTCAAGTAGCATGACAAGAGTCAGGAACACTCTGTTCCCTGATCTTTGCTCATCTGTTCCTTCCCATTCCTTGGATCTCCACTCAAATATTACTTCTTCAGAAAGACTGTCACTAACCAATCCAGCTAATGTATCCTCATCCCCTCTACAACCTCCTTATTTCATCACACCATCCAACATGGCCCTCATAGCATTTATCATGATGTTAAACCACCTTCTTTCTTTATTATTCTTATTATTTATGCGCCCCCTCTAGATTGTAAATTATATGTGCAGATATTTTATCTGACTTATTTCCTACCATATACCTCACTGAACAGAGAACCTGGTGCAGTAGATGTTTATTTATATTTAATATTTCATGAATACATACATATATGAAATTAATACTAATTCTTATATGATGTTAAAAGCAGGTGATGATAAGGAAGATAATTTCATGTACTATCTAGTAATAATAATAATAATATTAATAGTTCTAATAGAAAGGGAAATGTTTTAAAAATGCAAATATTCTTTCTCTATAGAAATAAAAAGCCTGCTTGGTAGGACTTACAAAATCTTACATAAAGAATGCAAAAGGGAGTTCCAGCAAGATAGCTAGATAGACAGACAAGCTACATGGATCCGCTGCAACAAAGCAATGAGAAACCAATTGAAAACAATACAGAAAATGATCCTGGAACCCTGAGCTTTGAAGGGAAAGATAAAAAAGTGGATTAAACTATCAGAAGAATCTGAAGGAAACTGTGAGTAAGGAGAGAAACAGAGCTGCAGACTACTGGCTATCCTGAGGGCACAGATATTTTGAATATTTCCTGATACAATCTAAGATTCAGCTCTGCTCACAAAGGCTGCATGGGGAAGGACTGCATTGGTGCCTGACAACCAGAAGAGAACAGTGTGGAAGGGGACAGGTGGGCCTGTGGACTGCCAGAGGCAATCCCGAGGGCACAACCATTTTGGATGTTTCCAAGCAGCCATTTCCAGTGTGTGCAGGTGGCATTTTTGCTTAAACTGTAGGCTGGGAGTGTGCACTTGCCAAGGACAGCACGGGCAACCACATTGGAAAATGATGAATGGACAGGTGTGATACTTCCCTTATTACTCTTTCATCCTCCCCACCACAGGCCTCTTGGTGAACAGGGGTGTGGGCCTCCCCCAGCCTCCACTCACCTTCTTGACCTGCAGGGGTGCCATCCTAGTCAGCCCTGGCAGAGCACAGATGCCTTGCCTCTCCTAGTTTTGTTACTGTTGGTTTGTTTTAAAATTATTCTTTTAATCTTCCTCCTTTTTTCTTTTTATTTATTTATTTTTCTTTTATCTTTTCTGTCCTTGGGATTTTTTTTTTCCTTTTCTTCTTTTTCTCTTCCCTTTTCCTGCTTCCCTTCCTTTGGTTCTCCTCATCCTTTATTTTTCATTTTGCGATTTTCCCTAATCTTTCACTCTTGCTCTTTCCCCTCCTTCTGCCCACCTTATTGTGACCTTTATTTCCCCTCATTATTTTTCATTTATCCTTTTTTAATATATTTTGAAAATTTGTCTTCTTATTTACTGTATTTCCCCTTTTCCTTTGTGACTGTTCATGTTTCTTTATGCAGTTTGATTTTTTTGTTCTCTCTCTCTCTCTTTTTTCATTTTTTGGGCTGAGAGGGAGACAGTAACTGTTCCACACAACCCACCTATATCTGCACCTCCTGAGGACCCACCCACTGACTGAGAGCCACCACTTGCTCTTGTACCAACTAACTAACACTGGAAGGCAGCCAATACCAGCTCAACTCACCCTCAACTGCTCTTTAGAAAGAACTAACAGAGATCTGTGCACACACTCTCATTCTCTGTCATACACACAGGACATGGGTGGTTAGTGCTAAAGTGCTAACAACTAGGGACTAAAGGAACACAGTACCCTGCTCACACAGACATGTCAAAACAAAATAAAGGAAAAAAAAAGACCTGTGTGAATCACACCAACATACAACCACAAATTAAACATACAACACCACAATGTCTCAAAGACAACAGACCATCAGAGTCTGCACACAAAACAATAGCCCTCAAGAAGCAGCAGCATTGTAACTCCCTGATAAGAAATTCAAAAGAATTTTATTTGGGTACCTTCAACTGACTGAGGGATGGCTTA
This sequence comes from Orycteropus afer afer, assembly GCF_000298275.1. Taxonomy (NCBI): domain Eukaryota; kingdom Metazoa; phylum Chordata; class Mammalia; order Tubulidentata; family Orycteropodidae; genus Orycteropus; species Orycteropus afer. The sequence continues at coordinate 7,048,182 of NW_006921660.1, forward strand.
AGGAAAACACTAACAAAAGCAACAAAAACACTGACAAAATTAAAGAAAACAATGACAAAACTCTAGAACAATTTAGGAAAACAATACAAGAACAAATTTACATAATAAACAAAAAATTAGAAATTATACAAAAACAACAAATAGCTATCCAGAAGATTAATACTAAGATTTCAGAAATAGATCAACACATTAAATGGACAAAAGAGTAGAATCAAATCAATGGAAAACAGAATTAATGAGATTGAAGACAAATACCTCAATACTACTTTATTAAGGGATCTATCAAACAAAAGATCAAAACATAATGAGAAAAGCCTAAGATTTATGTGGGATACCACCAAGAGGATTAACCTACATGTAATTGGAATCCCAGAACAGGAAGGGACAGATAAAACCACAGAGAAAATTGTCAAAGATTTATTGGAAGAACATTTACCTACAGGATGAAAGATGAGAATTATCCATTCAAGAACCTCAACAAACCCAAAACAAGATAGACTTCAAAAGAAAATCACTAAGACATATCATCATCACTCACCAAAACCAAAAACAAGAAAGAATCCTGAAAGTAACATGGGAAAAATGAAAAGTTCCATACTAAGGGCAACCAATAAGACTAAGCTCTGAATTCTTGGCTGTACCAGGCAGGTGAGAAGGCAGTAGGATGATATATATAAAGATATATATTAAATATATACATTATATATAAAGATAGAAAGAAAAAAAATCTCTGACCAAGAATTAATACCTAACCAAATTGTCTGTCAAATATGAGGATGAAATTAGAAAATTTCCAAATAAAAAGAAATTAAGGGGATTTTTTTAAAACGAGATCAACTTTACAAAAGATGGTATAGGGATTCTTTCAGAGAGAGAACCAACAACAGCAAACAACAACTGATGATTTACACACATGATGACATAACCCAGAAACCAACCCAGTTATAGAAGTATCCAAAGTAAAATAAACTTACAAGACTGTAAACAAGGATCCAGAGACATGAATTGGTAAATGAGGACAACTGCAAAACAAGAAGAGGGAATAAATAGTGTACATACAGAACTTCTACATGGTGAGGAAGACAAAACAATTGTGAGGCAGAACAGATTATTTTAAACATGGGAAGAAAATTATAAATTAGAGGATAACCTCAAGGAGAAATAATAAACCTTCACATCAAAATGAAAAAGAGAATAAGCACAAGTACACTGTTATTGTTGTTGTTAGGTGCCATCGAGTCATTTCCAACTCATAGTGACCCCATGCACAGCAGAACCAAACACCAGCTCCATGATCCTGCTATACTTGAGCCCATCATCGCAGCCACCATGTCAATCCATCTCATTGAAGGCCCTCCCCTCTTTCGTCGACCCTTCACCCTACCAAGCATAACATCCTTCTCCAAGGAATGGTCCCTTCTGACAACATGACCAAAGTAGGTG
>NW_006921660.1:7052294-7059717 GCF_000298275.1 Orycteropus afer afer
GAGAAGTGGATGGTCTCTTCCTTCTTCCTAGTGTGTTTTAGTTTGTAAGCTGGGCTGATACCTGTGCACCATGTGCATCCCACTGGGTTTGAAACACCAGTGGCTTAGCCTCAAAACTCACATCAACACATCACCATGGTAGGACAAACCGACAGACAAGTTTGTCTCTCTGTTGGAAACCTCTCCTACCACCCTTACCTGGGTCCCTGTAGCTGACTCCTCCCCTGTCCCAGTTCCTGGGCCTTTTAATCCCCTTTTTCCCATTCTCCCACACTACTGCTTTGGGCGTGCCTGGGTTCCCCCTCCTCACCTGGATCCTTGCAGCTTCACAAGTACGTAGAGAATACTAAAACAATAGCAATGAAGGTGATGATAAAATGACTCAAACAAATTGAGTTTGGCCACACACACACACAAAATACATGCAACAAAGAAATCAGCAACACCACACATACAAAATTATAACAATAACTTCATACTTGTCAATAATTACATTTAATTTAAATGGATTAAATACACCACTCAAGAGAGAGAGGGAGAGTTTCAGACTGTATAAATAAACATGACCCACCAATATGCTGTCTAAAAGAAACACACATTAGAAACAAATATGAAAAAAAGACTAAAATCAAAGATTGGGAAAAGGTATACCAAATATATATCAACCAAAAGAGACCAAGATTGGTAGTATTAACTTCTGATAAAATAGATTTCAAGACAAAGATAACTATAAGAGACAAGGAAGGACATTATGTGATGATTATAGGATCACTTGAACAAGAAGACATGACCATAATAAATATCAATGCACACAATGAAATAGCCCCAAAATACATAAAGCAGACTTTAACAAAATTGTAAAGAAAAGCAGATGATTCCACAGTAATAGTAGGAGATATTTGTACACCACTTTCAATAAAAGATAGTGCAACTGGAAGGAAACTCAACAAAAATGAAGAAAAACTAAACAGTATGATCAACAAACTTGACTTTATAGACATCTACAGAGCTCTTCACCCAACAAGATTAAAATATATATTATTTTCCATGAAAGATGGAACATTCTCCAGAATGGACTATAAGTTAGACCATAAAGCAAGCCTCAATAAATTAAAAACATTGAGGTACCATAAAGAATATTCTCAGATCACAATGCCATAAAATTAGAAATCAACACTAGGAAGACCAATGGAAAAAAAGTAAATATATGGAAACTGAATAACACCCTCCTCAAAAAAACAATAGGTAATAGAAGAATTAAAAAATGTCTTGAATCAAATGAGAATACAAATACCACATGCCAAAATCTTTGGAACAGAGCAAAAGCAGGGATCAGAGGGCAATTTGTAGCAGTAAATGCACACATGAAAAAAGAAGAAAGAACCAAAATCAACAGTTCAACATAGTATCTTCAACAATTAGGAAAAGACAGCAAAAACAAAACAAAGCAAAACAAAAAAACAGCCTTCAGTCACCAGAAGAAAAGAATTAATAAAGGTTCAAGCAGAAATAAATGAAACACTAAATTGAAAGACAATAGAAAAAATCGACAGGACTAGAAGTTGTTTCTTTGGAAAGATTAATCAAATTGGCAAACTTAACAAAGGAAAAGAAGGAGAAGATGCAAATAACACCAATAAGAAATGAAAAGAGTGATGTAACAACAGAACCAACAGAAATAAAAAGAACAATATCAGGATAGTACGAAGAACTGTACTACAACTAATTTGAAAACTTAGAAGAAATGGACATATTTCTATAAACAAACTTCTTACCTAAACTAACACAGACTGAGGCAGAACTTAAATGGACCCATAAATAAATAAGAAATTGAACAGGTCATAGAAAATAATACCAACAAAAAAATGTCCCGGCCCACATGGTTTCACTTGAATATCCTACCAATCATTCAGAGAAGAGCTGACACCAATCCTATTCAAACTATTCCAGAACATAGGAAAGGATGGAATCCTTCCAAATTCATTTTATGAAGTAAGCATTACCCTCATATAAAAATCATTCAAAGGCACCTCTAGAAAGGAAAGCTACAGAGCAATATCCCTCATGAATATAGATGCAAAATTCTTCAACAAATCCTAGCCAACAGACTCCAACAACATGACCAAGTGGGAGTCATATCAGGTATGCAAGGATGGTTCAACATTAGAAAAACAATCAATATAATCCATCACTTAAGTAAAATAAAGGAAACAAATCAAATAATCATTTCAATAAAGTAGAAAAGGCATTTGATAAAATCCAACATCCATTCCTGATAAAACCCTCAGGAAAAAAAGGCATAGAAGGGAAATTTTTCAACATAATAGGGGCATATATTTGAAAGTAACAGCCAATATTATTTTTAATGGAGAGAGACTGAAACCATTTCTCTTGCAAACAGGAAGCAGCTAAGGATGCCCCTTATCTCCATTTCTAGTCAACATTGTATTTGAAATCCTACCCTGGGCAATAAGGCAAGAATTGGTAACAAAGAAGTAAAACTATACTTGTTTGCACATGATATGATCCCATATATAAAAAACCAAAGAGACTCATCAAGAATGGTACTGGAACTTACTGAAAATTTATCATAGTGACAGGAGACAAGATAACCTACAAAAATTAGTTGGATTCCTCTATACCACCAAAGAGGTCTCTGAAAAGGGAATTAGAAAATCAGTACCATTCACAATCGCTACCAAGAAGATAAGATACTTGGGAATACATTTTACCAGGAACACACACACACACACAAAAAAAAAAAAACTTATAGAAAGAAAACTGCAAAAACACTACTTCAAGAAACTATAACAGAGCTACACAAATGAAAGAATGTTCATGGATCGGAAAATTAAACATTGGGAAAATATCAAGACTACCCAAAGCAATCTATACATTCAATGCAATCCCGATCCAGATTCCATCAACATTCTTTAAAGACATGGAAAAAACAATCACTAATTTTATATGGAAAGGAAAGAGACCTCAGATAAGCAAAACACTACTGAAGAAGAACAAAGTAGATCTCATGCTCCTAGATCTCAAAACCTACTACACAGCCAAAGTTGTCAAAACAGCCTGGTATTGGTACAATGACAGACACACACACACCAGTGGAAGAGAATTGAGAACCCAGAAATTAATCCATCAACCTAAAGCCAGCTTATCTTCGACAAAGAGCCAAAATCCATTAAAAAGGGAAGAGATAGTCTCTTTCACAGATAGTGCTTGCAAAACTGGATATCCATTTGCAGAATACTGATACAAGATCCATAACTCACAAGATACACTAAAATGAACTCCAGATGAACTTCTGGTAAGATGCCGGAATAGCAGACAAGCTACACAGACCCTCTTCAACAAAGAAAAGAGAAAGCAATTGACAGAGATACAGAAGATAGTCCTGGAGCCCTGAGCTTTGAAAGGAAGTGTGCAGAAGTGGATAAGGCACAACTAGTGGAAAAACCTCAGTGATAACAGTGAGTATGGAAATGATAAGAGCAAGGGGCTGTCAGCTACTCTGATGGGCCCAACAGCCTGAATAGTTCCAAGTAGTGTTGGGGCCAGAGAATTGACCTAAAGATCAGCCCTAGTTGCCAAGGGCTGCAGGGATGACTGTGCTGGTGGCCTAAGACTAGGAAGGGAAACAGCAAGTAGAGAGACAACCTGAGCTGTAGACTTTCAGTTGTCCAGATGTCACAGCCATTTTGATTATACAGAAGTGGTGGTCATTTTGGATATTTAAAGTGACCGAGGGCACAGCCATTTTGAATGTTTACAAGCAGTGGCCATTTTGGATTTTAAAGTGACAGCATTCTCATTCAGATTCCTGGAACTTAAGAATAGGATCCATTTGCCAAGGATGGCAGAGACATACAAGAGGCAGACAATGGGGAAGGAGACAGGTAGTGAGTGTATAAGTGCTGCCAACTAGCAAATAGAGGAGCACAGCACAGTGCCTGCTTGCATAGATAACATAAAAAAAAAAAAAATGAAAATTATGATCAAGACACTCCCACATACAGTCAACAATGACATATAAACAGAAAAAATCACAATGCCTCAGATACAATAGAGCATCACAGTCCACACAAAGAAGCAAGAGAAACAAGGGATCAGGATAAAGACCCAAAACACATCCCTGAGGAGGATGCAGCATTGGAATTCCCTGATAAGAATTTAAAATAATTATATTTAGGTACCTTCAATGAACTAAAGAGACAGATCAAAGAAAATACTGACAAAATTGAGGAAAATACAGAAAAAACCCTATAACAATTTCCAAAGACAATACAAGAACAAAATGACAAAATAAATGAGAAATAAGAAATGACACAAAATCTAAAGACAGAAATCCAGAAGATTGATACTAAATTTTCAGAAATAGATAACACATTCAACGGGCAAAGGAGTAGAACTGAATCAATGGAAGACAGAATTAGTAGGATAGAAGGCAAATACCTCAATATTTCTTTGTAAAGGGAACAATCAGAAAAAAGATCAAAACAAAATGAAGAAAGCCTAAGGTTCATGTAGGATACCATCAAAAGGAATAACCTACATGTAATTGGAATTCCAGAACAAGAGGAGACAAATAAAACCACAGAAAAAAATTGTAGAAGATATATTGGAAGAGAATTTTCATGATATGATGAAAGATGAGAAAATGTCCATTCAAGCAGTACAATGAACCCCAACAGGATAGACCTCAAAAGAAAATCACCAAGACATATCATCATCAGACTCACCAAAACCAAAGACAAAGAAAGAATCCTGACAGCAGCATGGGAAAAACAAAAAGTTACTGACAAGAGGCAACCAATAAGACTAAGCTCAGATTTCTCAGCAGAAACCATGCAGGTGAGAAGGTAATGGGACAGTATATAAAACCCTGAAAGAGAAAAATTTCCAACCAAGAGTTATATACCCAGCAAAACTGCCCCTCAAAGATAATGATGAAATTAGGACATTTCCAGATAAGCAGAAATTAAGGGAATTTGTTAAAACCAGACCAACATTACAAGAGATGCTAAAGGCAGTTCTTTGGACATAGAACCAACAGCAGCAAACTACAACTGACCATTAACACAGATGATGACGTAACCCAGAAACCAACCCAGTTATGGAAGTATCTAAAGTAAATAAGCCTACATGATTGTAAACAGGGAACCAGAGACATCAATTTTCAAATGCGAAGAACTACAAATCAAAAAGAAAAAAAAAATGTGTAGTTACAACACTTCTAAATGGTATGGAAGTCAAGACAACTATAAGATAGAATGGACTGTTCTAAACTTGGGAAGAAAATTATAAATCACAGGGTAACCTCAAAGAAAAATGATAAAACTTCACATAAAAATAGAGGACCAGCACAAATATTTAGCAAATAGCAATGAAAGAAGTGATGACACAATTCATAAACAAAATGAGCTCAGGACAGAAAATTCTATGGAAGATATCAACACCATGATAAAGCACATAACAAAATGACAGCAACAGATTCATATTTGTCTATAATTACATACCTGACAAGGGACTTATCTCTAAAATTTATAGAAAACTCCAGTACCTCATCAACAAAAAGATTAACAATCCAATTAAAAAATGGGCAGAAGACATGGACAGACCTTTCACCAAAGAGGATATTCAGGCAGCCAGCAAATACACGAAGAAATGCTCATGATCATTAGCCATCAGAGAGATGCAAATCAACATAACAATGAGATACCATCTTGCCCCAGCACTAGTAGCAAAGTTCAACAAGGCAGAAAGTAACAAATGCTGGTGGTGAGGAAGAGAGATTGGGACTCTCATACACTGCTGGTGGGAGTGTAAAATGATACAACCATTGTGGAAAACAGTATGGTGATTCCTTAAAAAGCTGGAATTAGAAATACCATTTTACACAGCAATTCCATCACTAGGTTTACATCCTAAAGAAGTGAATGCCAGGACAAGAAAAGATATATGCACACCCATGTTCATCCCAGCACTATTTGCAATAGCAAAAAATGGAAACAACCTAGGAGCCCATCAATAAAAGAATGGATGACCAAACTACAGTACATATCCCCAATGGAATACTATGCAACACTAAAGAATAATGTAGAATCTGCAAAATACCACACAACATGGATGAATTTGGAAGACATTATGCTAAGTGAAAAAAGTCAATCACAGAGGATAAATATAGTATTAGATCATTATTTTTAAAAGTCAAGGAAAGATTTATATATGGAAGGAAACTTTCTTTGTTGGTCACCAGGGGTGGGAGGGGAAGGAAGGGGAGAGAACACTGAAAAAAAAAAAAAATGCATTGACTCATGTCACTTTTGTTTGGTATATTTCATTGTATATAAATTATATTTCAGTAAAATGCAGTTTAAAAAATGAACTCCAGATGGATCAAAGACTTAAATATGAAACCAAAATCTATAAAGTTCATCATAGAAAAAATAGGGGCAAACTTAGGGGCTCTAACTTATGGCATAAATAGATTATCAAACTAACCCAAGCTATGCAAACAGCAGATGTTAAACTAGATGATTGGGACCTTCTAAAAATTAAATTCTTAAGAGCATCCAAAGACTTCTCCAAAAGAGAACCTACAGAATGGGAAAAAAATATTCAGCAATGGGATATTGGACAGATTTATCTCTAAAATTTATAGAAAAATCCCATGCCTCAACATCAAAAAGACAAGACAATCCAATTAAAAAAAAATGAGTAGAAGATATGAACAGATACTTCACTGAACAGAATAATCAGGGAGCCAAGAAAGACTTGAAGAAATGTTCACAATCATTAGCCATTAGAAAGATGCAATCAAAACAACCATGAGATACCATCTCACTCCAGCGTTAATAGCCAATTTCAACAAGACAGAAAATAACAAATGCCAGTGAGGATGTGGAGAGATTAGTATCTCATTTACTACTGGTGGGACTGCAAAATGATACAACCACTGTGGAAAGCACCATGGTGATTCCTTAACAAGTTGGAAATAGGAATCCCATTTAATCCAGCAATCCCATTAATAGGTATATATCCTAAAGAAGTGAGAGGCAGGACAAAAAAAGATTTATGCACACCCATATTCATCGCAGCACCATTCACCATAGAAAAGAGATGGAAACAACCTAAGTGCCCATCAATTGATGAATGGATAAACAAACTGCAGTATAGAGACATAATGGAATGCTATGCAACCCTAAAGAATAATGTAGGATATGCAAAACACCACATAATGTGGATGAACTTGGAGGACATTATGGTGAGTGAAATTAGTTAATCACAGAAGGGCAAATATTGTGTTAGTCAACTATTGTAAAATGTCAAAGAAAGGTTTATACACAGAAGGAAAGTTTCTTTGTTGGTTACCAGGGATGGGAGGGGAGGGGATGCTAAATTCCTAGACAAGTTG
>NW_006921660.1:7059817-7060888 GCF_000298275.1 Orycteropus afer afer
GTGAATTCTTTGACAACCTCAATCTTCTCTCCATTTATTGTGATGCTGCTCATTGGTTCAGTTGTGAGGACTTTTGTTTTCTTTATATTGAGATGTAATCCATAATGCACACTGTATTCTTCAACCTTCATCAGTAAGTGCCTCAAGTCATCCTCACTTTGAGCAAGCAGAGTTGTATTGTCTGCTTATCTCACATTGTTAATGATTCTTCCTCCAATCCTGATGCCACGTTTTTCTTCATATAATCCAGCTTCTCGGATTATTTGCTCAGCATATAGATTGAATAAATATGGGGAAAGGGAACAACCCTGACTCACTCCCTTCCTGATTTTAAACCACGTAGTGTCCCCTTGTTTCATTCGAACGACAGCCTCCTGGTCAAGGTACAGGTTCCTCATGAGCACAATCAAGTGTTTGGGAATTCCCATTCTTCTCAGTTTTATCCATAATTTGTCATGATCCACACAATCAAATGCCTTTGCATAGTCAATAAAACACAAGTAAACATCTTTCTGGTATTTGTTGCCTCGAGCCAAGATCCATCTGACAACAGCTATAATAGCCCTTGTTCCACGTCCTCTTCTGAATCCAGCTTGCACCTCTGGAAGTTCTCTGTCAATATACTGCTGCAACCATTTTTGATATTATCTTTAGTAAGATCTTACTTGCATACAATATTAATGATATTGTTCTATAATTTCCACATTCTTTGGAATCGCCTTTCTTTGGAATGGGCACAAATATGGATCTCTTCCAGTCAGTTGGCCAGGTAGCTGTCTTCCAAATCTCATAACCGAGTGAGTGCCTCCAAGGGGCATCCATTTGTTGAAATATCTCAATGGGTATTCTGTCAATTCCTGAAGCCTTGTTCTTCACCAATTCTTTCACTTCAGCTTCGACTTCCTCCTTCAGTACCATTGGTTCTACATCATATGCCACTTCCTGAAATGGATGAAGATCAACCAGTTCTTTTTGGTACAGTGACTCTGTGTATTCCTGCCATCTTCTCCTGATGTTTCCTGCATCGTTCAAAATTTTGTCCATAGAATCTCTCAATATTGCAACTCGAGG
>NW_006921660.1:7069121-7083698 GCF_000298275.1 Orycteropus afer afer
TATATCTATATATATATATCCCAAAGATTATTAGTGATTATAAAGAGTAGGTGGGGAGGGAAAAGGGGATACTTTTGTTTGGGTGGCATCGAGTTTATGCTAATAGGTTAGTAGGTGGTGGAACATTTTGGAAAATGATAGCAATAATAGTGGGACAAATGAAGAATGTCATCCATGTCCCACAAGTGTAAATGGGGAAGTTGTTATGTTGGTGAATGTCTTGTTCTGTATGTTTTCACCAAAGTAAAAGTTTAAATAATGAGAATAATGCAAAAGGAATACAAATGGAAAGAACGAAGTAAAATTCAATGGTTAAAATACTAAAGAAGATTATGCATAGTCTTCTTTAGGGTCTTTAAGCATATTAACGGCCAAACCGAAGTCATTTAGCATGTGTATTCTGTGATTGTCAGAGAATATTCAAGTTAAAGGACAAAGAAAGAAAAGCCTATCTATTTCTGGCTCAATGTTTAAGCGACGAAGAATGGCTAAGTGATCAGATACATCAGACAGAGAGATAACAAGTTGGAAAGTCTTGTAAGTGGAGGAGGCTTTTGGTTACCCTCTTGCCTATTCCACACTCCTTATTTGGGACTCTTGGACTCTATGCCCCCACAATCATCAATATGAAGGTTGTTCCTGACATGATAGAGCAGAGGGAAGCTCTGGGGCTTAGTGAGATCTAGCTTTCCAGAGCTTCATCCTTGATCGCATGTGCCATTATGGGGAATCAAGAGTAGGTGAAAAAACTGGCTCTGTAAAAGTGAGTGTGGGAGAGTGTGGTAGTTAAGGTTATGAGTCAACTTGGCTTGCTTTTGAGTGGTGGGCAGCTGAATATAGTTATTCACCATGGTGAGATTGGTAATCAACTTCATGTTGGAATCTACTGGAACAGCTGAGTAGCTGCTTTAGGATGTGGTCTGCTTCCAATACATAAGAAGTAACTTTGAGGAAAGTCTAGCTTTTTGGCACACTTGAACCCTGCATGTGACCAAGTCATTGTTCAGCACACTGCTATGACCTGTCAATCTTGGGACCTATTTTGGACTTGAATTAGCGGCCCAAGACCTTCACTTATACTTCTTAAAAATATAGAATATTTTTTTCTACAATTCTGGTTGATATGTACATTAACTTTGCCACCCAACCTCCTGAAAACACTGAAAAATAATAGTTCACATTAAGAGGAAAAGATGGATATTAAAGTAGGTCAAAGCTTTTGGAATGATACTGAGCTACGTTTGAAGTCTGAACCTGCCACATTCTACATGTGTGACCTTGACCAAATATAACTTCAGCTCCATTATTTATACATGGTTATAGTAGCTCTGGTAGCACAGTGCCTAAGGCACTTGACTGCTAACCAGACGGCTGGCGGTACAAACCCACCAGCCACTCTTCGGAAGGAAGGTTGGACAATCTTACTTCCGTAGTGATACTGCCTTGGAAACCCAAGAAGGGGTCGCTATGAGTTGGGGCCGACTCGACGGCAAATAACAACAACAGCATAGTAGCTCTATCTATTGAATAGCATTTTTTTATAAGAGTAAAACGAGATAATGTGTGCAGTAGTGCACATAGTAAGAGCTGAGATGTTAGCTATTGCTGCTAAGGATGAATGAAGTTCAATCCCTTAAGTACACACAGACCTAAAGAATAGAGTCCATTGCAAATCTTTGTAACCATAACTAAATCAGATTCTTCAGTATTTCCATCCATTGGGCTTTTTCCTCCAAATCATAGCTGCTGTTATTCCCTTTTCCCAGATTTCTCTATCAACTTCATCTTCATATCTCAGAACCTTTTCATTTTTTAGACCAGAATAAATGACACTTTGACTTCTCCAATACCTGTAAATAATAGTAACCTCTTCTTTGAACTATTACTTCATTTGATTAGTAACTCATTTAAGGTACTCATCATTCTCTACTTTGTAATTAATTATGAATAATATTTCATAGGTTCTTGTTTAAAGTAAATATTCCCTTTAATAGAGAGTAAGCAAATGAAGGCTGGAATTATATCTCCATTTCAGCATTCTCTGTGAATTCAAAATGGCTTTACACACCCTCACATCTAGTAGATAATCAAATTATGTCCAAGTGTTCTGGGAAACAATTATTGTCAAACTATTGCCATACAGCCTACTGTATTAGTTCTTGAAATGACACAAGTTAGGATAGAAAATATAAAAATTAAACATTTCTGCATCTCTTAAACTCACTTTTTATGAGAAATGCTGTTATGGATATAATTTTATTCCCAAAAAATACATGTTGTTAATCCTACCCTCTATGTCTGTGGCTATAATCCTATTTGGAAATTAGTGTAGCATGTGTCCCGAGTCAATCTCTTACAGGAGATAAAAAGAGCAAGCAGAGATGCGGAAAGAGAGATGCCAAGCCACATACAGGTCTCCAAGGGACCAGGAAACAAAGACTGAAGAGAAAAGGACAATATCTCAAAGCTGATAGCGAGAAAACAATTCTCCCTCTAGAGTCAGTGCCCTGAATTTAGACTTTTAGCCCCTAAATTGTGAGAAAATAAATTTCTGTTGGCTAAGCCATCCACTTGTAGTATTTCTATTATAAGGAGCTCTGGTGGTATAATGCCTAAGGCATTTGACTACTAAGCAGAAGGTTGGCGGTTCAAACCTACTAACTGTTCTTCAGAAGGAAGATTGGGCAATCTACTTCTGTAGTGATACTGCCTCGGAAACCCAAGGAGGGGTCATTATGAGTAAGATCCAACTTGAGGTTTTTTGGGTTTTTTTAAATAATTAAGACAAACACCTTGGAATAGTGGTAAGTGCTTAGAATTGAGAATTGGAAACATGGGCTATAAACCAGATCTGCTACTAACTAACTATAATCTTGGACTAGTCACTTAACTTCTTTGACCTTCATTTCTACACACCCCCCATCTGCTGTATTAGAAGATGGGACTTGATTAAACCTAAGGAGCCTTCTAGCTCTAGCATTCCATGATGCTGTGATTTTATTCCATTTTGGTTTTCTAAAATAAATAAAGCTTTCCAGTTTTAAAAAGCACTAACCTTAGTAGAGAGTTGTCTTATTGGTTTTGTTCATACTGTTATTGGCATGACCTTTATGGTGCAGTGCCCCCTGCGACACATGATGGAATACCAAAAGTCACAGTTCATAGCTCTGACTAATAAAAATACGGTTTTAATTGCAGGTTGACCACTTTTATGATACGACTTTAATGAGACAGCAAAGTGCATGAACTAGATCTCTCCTGCAAATACATACCTTGCTTTGCAGATTTCCTAATACATACCGACAGTATTGAGCTTAACTGTAAATGCATTGTGAACTTTGCAGTCCTGAAGCAATAGGAAAAAATTTAATAAGAATATCCTGCAAGTTCCCAGCCTATAGTCTTAAAGTAAGCCAGCATTTCTGAAACTATCTTCCCCTTGCTGCTAGCTTAATTTATTGTAAATTTATTTCAACCATTAAGTGAAATGTCCCATTTTCATAACTTATGTAATGTTAACTGTTCCTTTAAAGTCTTTGTTTTAAAAAATGTTAATTCCTACAAACTGTTTCAAACTAGTGTATTTAGTTTGCCTGAGGAATAATACTCCTTTATCTCACAAGGCTGACAACCGCATCTTCTTTGATAAGGTTAAGATCAAACCCACTCCTTATAGTCATTCCCTAACTTGATTCTCCCCATGATCATTCAGTCTAACCAGCATCGAAATCCCATCTTTCTTCTCTAAGGAAACATATAAGGAATTCCCTCTTTATTTTATTGTACCCATCTATTTTTCTCTAATTCCTTGCTTTTATTAAAAACTACTTTTGGAATTTAGTCTCTTCCTTCCTTTCATTTTGAATTACAGCATGCTTATTTCCTTTTTAAATGTCTCCATAACTTCTCTTTCTTCTTAAGATAATTTTTACCCCCTAGCCTAAAAGACACCTCACGTTTGGGTATTGCTTAATTCTATGGCTTTATCTCACATTACCTGCTCAACATCCACCAACTTCCAAGCTAGGCACACTAAATTCTCTAAACCAAACCAAACCAAACTTACTGCTGTTGAGTGAGATCTGACTTACAGCGACCCCTCCTTGGGTTTTCGAGGTGTTATCACTATGAAAGTAGATTGCCCTAAATTCTCTAGTGTGGCTTAAACCCTCCAGAGGTAGGTACTGGTACAAAGCTGTGAGGAACATAAGAAAGGATAAAGAAAAGGGGAGTGTAAAATACATAGAAATACATAAAATCAAAATTTGAGAATATCTGGGGTACTGCAGACCAGTTGTCTCCTCCAGAGATGCAATCAAGGGTCATTGCTAATACTTTTTGTCAGCAGATCCCTTTGTTTTTCCTCCTCTTCTTCTATACCTTAAGGGTATTTCTTCAAGATTTGGCTGTTAAAATGAGAGACAAGGCAGTTAGCTTCCTTGTTAGGGCCTCCCATTAAGGTGTAGAGAGAAGGGGTGTGGGTTGTTAACACAACTGACCAGACAATGCAATATGGTTTCTCTGTTGGCATTTACCTCTCCTTTGCCAAGGTGAGGTGTTTTGTGATGGCTGCATGTCCACTGAGTTTCAGTTTTTGCTTTTGTTAAAATAAATTAGGTGCAATCATGTCTGGAGAGCATCAACCAAATAAAGAAATGTAAAGCCTGCCTTCACTGGGACAAGAACAGAGAACAGTTGTATTGCTAGTCAGATTGTGTCTAGAATCTGCACAGTCTCCATTTTAGTGAAAGCAAAGACAGTAAAATGATTAATATCTGACAAGTACCCAGTGTTATTCAAAGTGCTTTACAAATATCAACTCATTTAATCCTCAAAACAACACTCTAATGGAAAGATGGTGGATATTAGTGGACTGATTTTATAACTGAGTAAACTGAGTTAGAGGGGGAAAAAAAAGCAATGTTTTAATCGCAGAGACTAAGATCTGTACCTCTGTTTTCTTTTTTCATATCCATCTTTCTAATTAAAATGCTAGACTCCCTCTCAAATCTGAACAAGAAAGGAAGAATATGAAGATGACTCAGTTGAAAGGTTTTCAGTCATCTTCCATGGCTTGAATGGATTTTATCAGTACGTTCTTCCTCTTTTTTTCCATCAACCATTTGTTTACTATATGCATTATTGCAGTATGACTAAAAAAGGCTAGGCTCAATGCTATTTGAAACAACCTAGAATATACACCTTATTTCTTATAAAATTAATTCTGCCATAATCATCATGAATTATCTGCTTCTTTGAAGGAACACACCATACTGAATTATAAAACATATTTACTTAGTCCATTTGTGCATTTAACATTTGGATATCCTAAGTAACTTCAAAGGTCTTTGATACGTAGTTGTTTTTTTTTTTTTTTCTTTTAACTGAGATAATTTTGAACAATAATGATGGTGCATGGATAGTGAGTCATTTACCTCAAGAATGATTTTGTCCTAAGTCCTAATACTTTTGACTGAGTAAGCAGTACATACATACTTGCTGGTGAATGAGTCAGCACTACTTGGAGTGTTTCCTTTTAATCGTTTTGTGCACAGTGTTTCTCTTGAAGTGATTTAAAAAACAAAAAATAATTGCACAGACATATAAACTTTTTAGTTAATGTTACAATAGTAAGGATGCAGTATTAACTTTTATACCTGTACTTTGGAAGCTCTGGGATCCAGGGTAGTTATTCGTAGCTGTTTCCCTTGTTTTTTTTCCAGCCTTTGTCATACAAGGTGTGGGTAATGTGTCCGCATAATCTGCCATTTTGGACCCAGAAGTCCATACACAGTATTTTGGTGAAAGATTTATTTGACTAATTATCTAGATGAATGCATAGAATATTTGAAGAGGTAAATAGATCACTTATATTTTAAAATTTATGTTACTACATTTTTTTGAGATTTAGATGTTTTCAGGAATTGGATTATCTGGGGATATATGAAAGTGACCAAAAACCTAGTAAATGTCCAGATTCTACTCTAGTTTGATAATAAAGGATTTTAATTTAAATATTGTAAAGTTCTATATCTTTATTCTAATTGCAATTCTTGTGTTGTTAATAATATCAGGAACTGTGGATGGATAACTTTCAGAATGTATATAATTTATAGCATTACTATGTTTTCAGCTTCCAGTGACAATAACAAAAATACATATTCATCATGTTCATTTAAAATGTGCTTTAATGGTAGTCTAGTGTTTTTACATACTTTTATATCTTTGGCATGTCAAAGCAGGAGTAGCTTACAGAGATAATGGAGAAAAATAAAACAAACCAGTATATTCTTTCACCTTCAGTCTGACCTAGACTACATTAGCTTCAAATAGAAAAGTTAACTAGAAATAACATAAGCAAAATTCAGTATCGTTCAATAGCTCTACCATCAGACTACAGCATGCTTATTCAACTAATGCTTCTTTTGCTCCCCAGGTCAAAATACAAAGTCTGGTTATGTTTTTCTTTTTATCTGTGCCTCTTCCAGCCTCTTGTTTTTCTTCTAAATCTGATGGACTAGCTTCTCTCTGAAAGAACAGTCCATATGTTCCTTTGTCAAACATTTTTATATTCTATTTTCATCCCTTCTTACCTTATAGTTTTTGTCTCATGATTATAGCCTTTGCTGATACTCCTTTAGAGAACCCATTCATTCAGTCAGTCATTCAATCATTCACACATATTTATTAAGCATCCATTGTCTATGCCAGACCTATCTTTGCTAGTTCCCTCCCATAATACTATTAATATGTATTATCTGTACATCAGATTTTGCTTTTTTCTTTCTATCATTCTTTGCTTTCCTATATATGAGTATCTCCTTAACCCAGGTGCAATTTTCTTTTGAAAGAAATTCAAAAGAAAAAATAAACTTCATTCCCATCTCCCATTTCATAGAGAATATAGATGAATAAGATTATTTACCAGATATTATTTTATGGTCATAGTCAATTTTAACAAAATAAACAGGTTTGGGCCAAAGTTGTTTGACTTCTGCATGTAAAGCAAATTTCCCCTTTTCTTCTAAAGGATCACTCACTTATTAGTACACACTGAATTAATGGCAATGGTAGTTTTATTAAAATTGATCATGTTCATTAATAATTGTTAGAAATAAAATAGTTAGGTGGCTGTGGTTTCAATATATATTTAGGTTTAATTATAGGGCATAAAGGTTAAATTATGAGAGAACTCATGCTGAGCTCATCCTTGAAGACTGGCATGAAGAAATCAACACATTAAAGAAGAGAAGAAATAAGAGGTAGTTTTGCCATTTCAATTTAATTCTACTGCGTTTCTAATGAAAATTCACCTAAACACAAACTACCTTACTAATTATCTAATCACAGCAGGAAAATAATAAATGTAAACTGTACAATTGTATTTAGAATTGTGCTAAGAACCGCTTCCCACTTGGTTCTTCCCTAAGGTATGTTAAACAATAGCGATGTTCTAACATATCTTCCTAAGGAAAACAAAACTCTAAAAATGATATCAGTTTTCCTCCAATTTTAAAGTACATAAAACTTGATTTTTTTTGATCAGCACAACTTGTGTATCCCATATACTGCTTCCTTTTATTTTTCCTTAAAATTAAAGATCAATTATGCAACACTGTAATATGTTAAACCAATAATAAGAAAAATTAAGTTCACCTGGAGCTCTGGTAGCATAGTGCCTAAGGCATTTGACTGCTAACCAGAAGGCTGGTGGTTCAAACCCACCAGCCACTCCTCGGAAGGAAGATGGGGCAATCTACTTCCATAGTGATTCTTCCTCGGAAACCCAAGGAGGGGTCACTATGAATCGTGTCCGACTTGATGGCACAAAACAACAACAACAACAATTAACCCCAAATCCATTATTTTTGGATACATATGAATTTTAGGAGGATTGTTGAATTTACTATTGCTGAATGACTGTATTTTAGGAAAATTTCATTTGTTCAGAAATGCTTAAACTTTTGAAGCAGAAGAAAGATTTTATTTAGCGAAAAATGTGAACTACTAACTGGTTCTCAAAACAAAGTGTACTCCTGCTGAGTCTATTTCTTTAGGCACCAAGGATAAATGACTCTTCCTTTAAAAACTTAGGGATTTATATATTTTTCTCTTCTCATTTCTCTCCAATATCCCTTCCAGCAGTAGTTAGAAGACAGAATCGTTCAAAAACAGTTTGTATAAAGATAAATCTATTTTATGTCTGTTTCTTTCTTTTTTTTTCTTCTCTAGCAATGAAAATGGTCTCAGTAATATAGAGGTAATAGATGGCCTAAATAGGTATAGAGGTGTTATCACTGACTCCGATATTTTCAAATGAGCTCAAGACTTGAAGCCTCAGTTAACTAATCTCATAAATATATGAAAAGCAAATGTTACTAAACCTTACAGCCACAAACAGAAATATCTATAAAATGATGGTTATGAGAAAAAGCCAAATATTGGAAATGGGCAAATAAAATTTTCTTATAGAGTTATAAATATTTTCTTTATTTAAAAAGAGAAAATCTTTTAGAAACTACAGAGTAGTGAGAAAACTATTGTAAAACAGTTTCTTTGAACAGAAACTAAACCCATTGTCATCGAGTTGTTTCCAACTCATAGCAACTCTATAGGGCAGAGATCTGCCCCACAGGATTTCCAAGATTACAGTCTTTATGAAGGCACATTGCCACATCTCTCTGCTGCAGAGCAGCTGGTAGATTTGAACTGCCAACCTTTGGATTAGCAGCTGAGTGCTTAAACACTGCACCACTAGGACTTCTTGTTTGAACATAGGAGAAAATTATATCCTCTAAGAATGAATAATAGCTACACAGATAATATCAGTTCTTTGAAGGATATAATTAATTGGTTGGTTATCATAGGAACTCCAGAGATAATCATGAGTTCAGCTGAGCTTTCACAGAGCATCTCATTATATTCTTCTAGAAAAAAAGTAAAAGTGTATATTAGGAAATGCTCAAATTATATAAGACTCACTGGTCACTGAACAGCTAAACTCCAATTGTGTTAACATTAAGATTGTATCCTAAGAAATATTTTTAATTAATAACTTATAAGAAGGCATAAAATTCAAGATTATTTTGTTAGTATGCTAAATTCAAAGAGAATAAAGTACAATTTGAAGGATAATTAAGTTATAAATTTAGGTTAAAAAACTCAATGAAATATATATAAAAGAGGACTAAGAATGAAGAGGCTAATATGAAAAAAATCTGAATACAGGGTAGCACATTAACTGGACCAACAGTGATATAAAACTGCATTAAGATGAAATAAAATTAAATAAACACAGTTTAGGCTTAGTTGTAAGAAGCCTAATTACACAAAATTTAACTTCTTTGTCACAGATGTAAAGTGTAAAAAACATAATACGTTATATTTTGTACTGGTCAGATCAAATCTGTGGTATTGTTATCTTCACTCATTCATTTCTTGTTCATTAAACATTTTTTATATGCAAGGTAAGATGCCATTTAAAAAAAAAATTAATAGAAAATCTTAAGGAAACTGACAGTCTAAAGGCTTCCAGGAAGAAGGCAATTGAAACTGTGAAGAACCCAAAATTATATCACATAAAAAATTAATTGATACAGATACTTTCTCTGGCAAAGAGAACATAAAAAATAAATCCACATGTTAGAAAGACTATCAAAAAATTGTTTTGTGTTGTCTTATAAGTAGAACCAAAATTAATACATAATGATTACAGATGGGCAAATAGAGAATCCAAGAGAATAAAGAATTTTCTTACAAGTTAAGTTGTTCACAATGGAAGAGGCATCTTTGTAAATTATTTCCCGAGATCACACACACTAAAGCAGGCTCTAGGGGATATGGTAGATATATTGTCATATCTAGTTATGGTGCAATGGGTAGATGTGCAGAATTGCTTCTGAAATTTTGATTCAAGAAAACTTCATTTAGGGAAGCTAAAGTATAAATTAAAAAATAATAATTATAATCATATTGTTTAGTTATCTTGGGATATTTTAAACATTTATCTTGTTTATCCTTGGGCCATGAATTTCAATCTCTTCCATTTACAGATTTGTCCCCACACACCCAGCCCGAGAGTCCTTTTCTGCCACTTTTCCCTTGCTTACAACTTAAGGAAAACTATATATTATCTAAGTTCCTTAGAGAAACTTTCTTTCTCAGAGATGCCACTCTAACTACTTAGCTTTAGGCTTAATTCTCTGGAGCTGCGTGATCCCAACACAGATTCCATTCTTCAGTTTTTCTCCTAAGAATTTCTCTGACTAGCCTCATCTACATGCTAGGCGTACGGTAGCTCATCATGATCCTCTGAAGTGATCCACCATTTCCCAAAACCACATTCTGTGTTTTTCTTTGTTCTCCCTAAATTTCCTTTTATGGATTTTCTAAAACAAATACTCTAGCCTTTTCAATGTAACGCAATTTATCTTTTGACGTCAGCATTTTCTCTAAATCTCTAGGATTCCTCATAATATACTGTCTCATTCTCCCTTCAGCACTGATCTTCAATGCACCCAACTTCTCATCAAGGATTTCTATCTCTCTTACAAGGAATGGAAAAACACATACAACCTTTCAGTCTTTAAATTGCCAAGTATCTAGATCCACTGAAAAGAAAAATGTCTTTAAAGTTATTGATGTGCAAAGAATAAGAACCTAGTGCTGAAAACAATAGAAAAATTTAAATTACCATGAGAGAAAACTGAAAGTTACTGAGGTTAATGTAAATAATTTTGGAGAACATCAAGATGAGACAGAATGAAGATCTGAGCTACAGATAATGTTGTTGTGTGCCATCGAGTCAGATAAGACTCCTAGTGACCCCTCCTTGGGTTTCCTAGGCAGTATCACTACGGAAGTAGATTGCCCAACCTTCCTTCTGAGGAGTGGTGGTGGGTTTGAACTGCCAACTTTCTGGTTAGCAGTCAAGTGCCTTAGGCACTATGCTATCAGAGCTCCCCTACAGATAAGAGGAACCAAAAAATTTCACTGCCATTGAGGCATTTCCAACTCATAGCAACCTCCATTGGGTTTCTGAGGCTGTAAATCTTAACAGACGTAGAGAGCCCCATCTTCCTTCCATGGAGCAGCTGGTGGGTTTGAACCACTGACCTTCTGGTTAGCAGTCAAGGGCTTATCCACTATACCACCAGAGCTCCTTATAATAGGAACAGTGGTTGTAAATAAGACAATCAATAAATGAGAGAGTAAAAACATGTTTAAAAGTGTGATGGCATCTTTAAATTGGTAGGAAAAAGGATGTTTCAATACTGAATAGAGGAAATCTGAGCAAGAGAAACTTTTTTTTAGGGGGGGAAAGAAAAGGAAAATTATGATATTGTTGGAGGGAGGTAGCCTTCCTTAGATCTTTTATCTAATTTAAGTCTCAGAGATGTGCAAGAAAAATAAACTTTATACTTCTTAACCCTTGAGCAAAGCATGTAAGTGAGAAACACACACACACACATATGCACATACACACACATACACACATTATACCTTGAGATAAACAGTTGATTGATTGTAGCTGCTGTTGTTAGGTGCCAGCTGAGCTGGTTCTGGCTCATAGCCATCCTACATAGAACAGAATGAAAGGCTGCCATCCTCACAGTCTTTGCTGTTTGAGTTCACTGCTGGAACCACTATGTCAATCCATCCATTTAGAGTTTTCCTTTTTTTCTCTGATTTTTCCAAGCATGATATCCTTCCCCAGGGACTGGTCTCTCCTGATAACTATTGCAAAGTATATGAGATGAAGTTTCACCATCCTTGCTTCTAAGAAGCATTCTGGTTATACTTCTTTCAAGACAAATGTCTTTGTTTTTCTGACCGTCCATGAAAGACTCAATATTCTTCAGCAACTCCATAACTAAATGCATCAATTCTTCTTTGATCTTCTTTATTCATTGCTAAACTGTCACATACATACAAATGAGACAATTGCAAACACTGTGGCTTGGGTCCAAAACAACAACAAAATAAACCCACTGTCACTGACTCGATTCTGATTCACAGCAACCATATAGGAGAGAGTAGAACTGCCCTGTAGTTTCTAAGTTGTTAAACCTTTAGACTGCCTCCTCTTTTTCCCATGGAGAAGCTGGTGGGTTCTCACTGCCAACCTTTTGGATAGCAGACAAATGCCTTAACTACTGAGCCACCAGAACTCTTTTCTGGCTTGGGTCAGGTACACCTTAATTCTCAAAGTGACATCTTTGTGTCTTTGTTTTTTAACACTTTAAAAAACAATGATTATAATAACAAAAAGATAACCTACTTTACCTTGTATATCTAAAACATATGATGACTCTTTGAATTGAGTACTTTCATGAATATTATTGATTCACTCACAAAACAAATTCATCCTGACTTTTGAAATTTTGATATTTGAGAATACATGTGCAATGACCTATACAAATATGATACTCATGTAGGAAAAAAAAAAAAAAAAAAACATATCATTTTTCCACTACTAGGTAGTTGGCTTTAAAACAAACAACAACAAACAAACAAATGAACAATAAAAAAAAACCAAAACCACTGTCATCTAGTGGATTCTGACTCAGGGCAGCCCACATTGGGTTTTAAAGGTGATAAATCTTTATGGAAGTAGATTGACTCCTCTTCTTTCCAGAGAGTGGCTGGTGGGTGTGAAAGGCCAACCTTTTGGTTAGCAGTCAAATGCCTTAGATACTGCATTACCACTGCTCCTATTTGGTTTTATGTTTCTGTTATAACCTAGAAAACAAACCTTCTAAAGCCTAAATAAAGTACTTGAAAATCAGCATTCTTTTCAGAAGATCTTTACCATCTCTGAAACTTCCTTTGCTATAACACTAGATATTACCCCTTTTAAAACAAATGAGGAAACTGGGGTTATGAAGGTAATAAAGCATAATTATAAATGTATAACTAACAAGCAATGCAATCGGAAATTATATCTTTGTATTGGTTATTTATAGCTACACATATAGTTACCCTAAAACATAGCAGTTTAAAAAAAAAACAATCATTTATTATCTCTAAGTAATCTTGGCACCTCTGATTTAATATCTCTCATAAGTCTACAATCAAGATTTTGGTCAGGGCTATAGTCATCTTAATGTTTGAATGGTGGAGGATCCATTTGCAAGCTCCCTCAAATGGCTGTCGGCAGGTCTCAGGTCCTCACTGACTGTCAGCCACAGACTTTATTTTCTTAACATACAGGTCTATCCACAGAGCTTCTCACAACAGTACAGTTTGCTTTCCTCATGGCAAGTGAGTAAGAGAACAACAGAAAATGCACAAGATGTAAGCCACAGTCTTTTTGTAACCTAATCTTGAAAGTGATATTGCAAACAATTTGTTGTTTTATATTCACTGAATGCAAGTCGCTAAATCCAGCTGACAATGAGAAAAGATTATACAAGGCATTAATATCAAGGTTTGGAGATCATTAGGAACCATCTTAGAAGTCATTTACCACAGAGTACAAAGTTTTTTTGTCTACACAAGTGCAACCCAACAGTTTTTGCTTCTTTTTTTAATTATAAAGCAATTACAATGTGCTCTAAGAGCACATCTCAAGTTCATCTCCAATTACATCATAAAAACAAACAAACAAAAAAAAAAAAAACCACTGCCATGTAATCAATTCCAACTCACAGCGACCTCCTTTGGATATCTAAGGTGGCAAATCTTTACAGAAGTAGTTTGCCCAGTCTTCCTTCCATGGAGTGGCTGGTAGATTTGGACTGCCAACCTTCTGGTTAGCAGTCAAATGCCTTAGGTACTACAAGGATCAATGTAAATCCAATCGTCAAAAGGTAGAAATGGATCCAGCATTCACTTTACTACTTCTCCCTCCTTAGGGTTGTGAACATGCTACTCTGTCTTTAACTTTAACAATCTTGAGCTGTTTCACATTGTAGAAATTGGATTTACTGTTCTTCAGAGCAGATACCCATGCAACTAATCTCTGACCCTAGCCACCTGGAGTGAGGTCAGAGTGCACAAAGTAAAAGGACACTGTCTTCCAGACTGCCAAATAGGCAGATGCTAGCTGCAAGTGTGCTGAAGTCCACAAAAAATCTAAATTAAACTCAGTGTTGTAGAGTAGGATCTGACTCATAGTGACCCCTCCTTGGGTTTCTGAGGCGATATCACTATGGAAGTAGATTGCCCCACCTTCCTTCCAAAGAGTGGCTGGTGGGTTTGAACTGTTGGCCTTCTGGTTAGCAGTCAAGTGTCTTAGGCACTACGCCACCAGAGCTCCCACAGAACACTCCAATCTCCCTCTTTTTGGCCATTGATTTTATGGTTTCCTTTTACCTCTTCAGGATGCAAGCTACAAGCTTGAGAAACTTCATGATATCCTTACTTTGTGACCTGCTGGCTTCAAAGTGTCCATTTGAGTTTAATAATCACTGGCATGGTTCACAACTCATACAGGCATACCGTGCTTAGGGCTACAGATATATTACAACTAAAAATGATGTAAATAAAGAACACATAGAGTGAGATCTGAGAGCTTTCCCAGAATGTAACTTCTATGCCTTCAGGGATATGCTACCTTCCTGAGAGCAGATATTC
>NW_006921660.1:7084683-7087592 GCF_000298275.1 Orycteropus afer afer
GACAAGATAGCCTGGAACATCTCAAGGACAGAACTATATCCCCCATAAATTTTAGAGTGAAGAGAAAGACTGTTATCAGATTCTCAATCAAAAGCTTGCAATACATTAAAGAAAAAAATACAAGACTGATAAAATAGATTAAATGAAGAATTTCAACAGAGAAACGGAATTTTGAAAATGAACTCAAAGGATATTCAAGAACTTAAAAGTATAACACATAACATTACGAACTTATTGGATATATTTAATGTCAGATTAGATAGAGGCGGGGGAAAAAGACTTAGTGATGCCCTATGTATACAGAACATTTTCTTTGTGGACTATGTTGTGACAATGACTTTGATGTCTCCTGAAACTATGATCCCAAACCCACAGGTCTAACATCTCATTCTCTCAAGGCTTTTGGTTACAGCTAAAAAGTTTTCATAACTTTTCCCTCTGTATAATGTACTGGATATGTTTGCAGCATATATAAATAAGTAAGTAGAAGTATCCTCTGTCATCTATATATATTTATGAGTAAAGTTCAATTCTTCTTCCCAAACCTGTTCATCTTGAATATCTATCTATGTATCCATTCATAGATTATTTTATTACTGTGAAGCAAAGCAACAGGGGTTTTAAAAGCTTGTGAGGAGACATTTAACGTGCAACTACTACTTTTTCCATGTCTGGAACAAAGACAAGTGAAGAAAATGAAAGACACAAGGAAAATTTTTGTCCAGAGAACTAATGGCTCACATGAACCTTACCTTCCAAGACCCTGAGACAAGAATGAGATGGTGCCTGGCTACCATTATCAACTTCTCTAAAATGGATCACATAGAAGGTGCTGGGTAAAGTGGTAGAAAAATGTTGAACAAAACTCAAAACCATAAAAAAAAAAAAAAAAAAAAAGCTTACTGGTTAGACAGACACTGGTAGAATCCCTGAGATTATAGCTTTTTGTCACCCTTTGAACGTGTAACTGAACTAACCCCCGTGACTCAATTTTCAGACAAACAATAGAGAGGTCTATAAGGTCAATAGCAACACAAGGGAAGGAGACACTTCTTAGAACAACCAACCATTCAAAAGAATCGAAAGGTCAGTATTTGCCCAAGGACAAAGTTCAGAAGGCAGAAAGGGTTAGGAAAGAAAGAGGACTGGAAAAGAGAAACACAAGAAGGAAATGGCATTAGTGATGTTCCCTGAAGGGATTGCAACCAATGACATGAAACCAGATATGTATGAATTGTTGAATGGAAAACTCACTTGTTCTATAAACTTTCACCTATGTTACAATAAAAAGTTAACAAAACTACAAAAACTAGATATACAGAAAATACATAAACTAAACTACAGAGGAATGGAGAGGAACAGAACAGTATAAGAGACATAAAAGACAGACTCAGAATACCTAACATCATTATAATGAAATTGTCAGAAATAAAGGAGATAATGAGCTAGAAACCAATATTCAAAGATATAATGAATATGAATTTTCGCAAACTGCTGAAAGATGTCAACCTATGGATTCCTAAGTTCAATGAGGCCTAAGGAGGACTAACACAAATATAAACTCCCCTCATACACACTCAGAGTACTTATATAAATAATATGCTGATCTCCAAAGAGAAAGAAAAAAATCTTAATGGTAGCCAGAGAAGCAAGGCACATTGATATCAGAGGAATAACAATAAGACTAACAGCTGATTTCTCAGTAGAAATGATAGAATCTAGAAAAATATTGATTACATCTTTAAAGTGCTGAAAGAAAGTAGCTGTTAACTAAATTCTATACTCAGTTTAAACTTTCTTAAAAATGATGGTGAAAAAAAAAAAAAAAGGTTGAACTCACACAAAGCAACAAGAAAGAATTCATTTCCAGAGGCATATGTTAAAAGAAAAATTACAGAAACTTCTTTAGGTGGAAAGAAAGTAATCCTAGATGGAAGCACACACACACACAAATAAAAAGTAAATATGTAGGTAAATACAAATGAATATTGAGTGTATAATGCAACAATTGTATATCTTATGAACTTTAAGATATATAGAAATAAAATGCATGAAAACAAGACTGTAAATGTAAAATGTAAAACAGACTTTAAGGTTCCTAAGCTCTCAGAAGTATATGGATGGAGGAAAAGATAAGATTTACTTAGTAACCTAAAATATACCAATGACGTATGTTGTAAATTCTATGGTAAACACGGAAAATAGGGGACGAAAATATACAATTAAGTTAATAAAAGGAAAATAAATTAAATAATAATAATGATAAAAAAGATTGCAAGAGAAGAAGAAAAAAGTAATAAAAAACAGGGAGCACAAATAAACTTCAGATAGTAAGATAACAGATGGAAATACAATTGTTGTTAGGTGCCGTCATGTCGGCTCCAACTCATAGCGACAGCAGAACAAAACACTGCCTAGTCCTGTGCAGTCCTCAATCTTTGCTATACTTGGGCCCATCCTTGCAGTTATTCCACCTTGTCAATCCATCTTGCTAAGGGTCTTCCTCTTTTTCACTGACTCCTCTGCCCTACCCAGCATGATATCATTTTCTAGGAAATGGTCTCTTCTGACAACATGACCAAAGTAAGTGTGATGGTTATGTTTATATGTCAACTTGGCTAGGCCTGGTTGAGTAGCTGGGCAGCAGTATTCCCCATGATGAGACTGGTAATCAACTCCATGGTGGAATCTACTGGGAGCAGCTGAGTAGCTGCCATTGGGTATGTAATTTGCTTCCTATATATAAGGAGAAGCTTTGAGAATGGTCTCTAGCCTATGGCGCGCTTGGAGCCTGCATGTAGCCGCGTCATTGCTCAGCAGCCTGCTATGCTCTGCCAACCTTGGGACTTACAATGAACTTAAGTTAATGGCCTGCCATGTGGTTTGGTAACATCGGGACTGTGCCTTTT
>NW_006921660.1:7088682-7095547 GCF_000298275.1 Orycteropus afer afer
AAAAAAAATAAGTGGTGCATATGAGATTCATTTTAAATATAAATAAGGCCATACTAGTTTGCAGACAACACAACTTTGCTTGCTGAAAATATGAAGCACTTACTGATGAAGATTAAAGACTACAGCCTGAAGCATGGATTACATCTCAACACATACAGACACACACACACACACAATAATAATAATAAAATCCTCAAAACTGTTGTGACAGCAGCATCATGATAAATGGAGACAAAAATTGAAGTTGCCAAAGATTTCATATCACTTGATTCCACAGTTAACACCAATGGAAATAGCAGTCAAGAAATCAGATGAAGTATTACACTGGACAAATTTGCTGCAAAAGACCTCTTTAAAGTGCTGCAGAGCAAAAATGACTATTTGAGGACTAAGGTGTGCTTAATTCAAGCCATGGTGTATTCATTTCAATCACCTCATATGCTGTGAAAGCTGGACAACGAATAAGGAAGACCAGGGAAACTGAAGAAGAACTTATGCTTTTGAGTTGTGGTGTTAGTGAAGAATACTGAAAATACCATAGACTTCCAGAAGAAAAACAAATCTGTCCTGTAAGAAGTTCAGTTCAAATTCTTCTTGGAAGCAAGAATGGCCAGACTTTGTCTTACCTACTTTGGTTATGTTGTCAGAAGGGACCATTCCCTTGAGAAGGATTACATGCTTGGTAAAGTGGAGGGTCAGCTAAAATAAGGAAGGCCCTCAATGAGATAGATTGATACAGTGGTTGCCACAACAGGCTCAGGTATAGCAAGAACAGTGAGACTAGTGCAGGACCAAGGAGTGTTTTTGTTCTGTTGTATATAGGGTCTCTGTGAGTCAGAGCCAACTTGACGGCACCTACCAACAACAACAACAGTTTGAAAGTAACAGAATAGAAAGAATTATATTATAAAACCTCCAATAAAAAGAAAGGTGCTATAGCTACACTAATATTAAAATAATGGAAAAAGTTTTACTGGAGATAAACCACACCACCACCACTCACTGTCATCATCTTAACCACCCCTCCTTGGGTTTCCAAGGCAGTACCACTATGGAAGGAGATTGACCAACCTTCCTTCTGAGGAGTGGCTGGTGGGTTTGAACCACCAGCCTTCTGGTTAGCAGTCAGATGCCTTAGGCACTATGCCACCAGAGTGTCCACTGGAGATAAAAAGAGACTATTAATAATAAAAAAAAAAAGGGGAAATATACCAAGAAGATAAGCCAATTATAAATATTTTGTACCTAAAAATGTAGATTCAAAATATGCACAGCAAAAATTGAGAGGAATAACAGAGATTTAGATAAATCCACAGAAGGAGATTATGATTGCCTCTATCAGGAAATAGCCCAAGAAGTAAATAAGAAAAATTAATTAAAAAATTAATTATGATGAATATTTGAATAACAAAATTTTAAAAATAAAATAAAATCTTGCTCTAATTCATGTAAATTAATATTGCGCCTAACAACTACAGGTTTTACATCTATTTCAAGTGTATATGGGGCATTTACAAAATTTGACCATATGCTTAGATATAAAAGAAAGCCTCAACAAATTTGAAAAGTTTAATATTACTCAAAATAATCTGTCAATCAAAAAAGTTAACACACAAGCCAATAAAAAGAGAAAAATAAATATCTAGCTCCATAAAAATTAAGCACTCCACCTTTAAATAATACATGAATAAATTAGAAAATTTAAATTTAAACTCATTTCTAACTGAATGACAATATTTTCATTTATGAGATACTTAACATACTCATTATAAGGAGATTTATAGCTTTAAATGTTCATCTTAGAAAACAAATAAAGATTTATAATTAATGGTCTACATTTTCCCCTTAAAAAGGTAGGATTGCATCAGCAAATAAACTCAAAATAAAGAAAATAATAAAAAATATATATATAAAAAAAACAAATAATATAAAAAGAAAAGCCCACATTTGTTTCTTTGTAAAAAGTAATAAAATTACTAATCTTAACAAATCTGATTAAGAAAAATAAAAGAAGGTATACAAATTAATAGTATCAGAAATTTAAAACAGTGCATCACTACCAATACTAAGATTCAAAACTGCAATGACAGGATATTATGAACAAATCAGGCTGATAAAGTTAAGAATTTGCATGCAATGCAGTTCTCTAAACATCAATAGTATCAGACCTGGCAGAAGAAGAAATAGAAAATCTAAATGGTTCTATATTTCTAAAAAAAAAATGGAATTTATCACTTAAATTCTTTCCACAAGGAAAGCATCAGGACCAGAAAGCTTCACTAGTGAATTATTTTAAGAGTATAAGGGGAAAAAAAGACTGCTACACCTACCAACTTCTACAACAGAGTTTGAATATATAACAAGAAGAAATACTTTCCAACATTTATGAGGCTAGGATATCCTTGATATGGAAACAGTTACATTACAAAAATCTATCATATTGAAATAAATGACAAAATTCTTAACATATAAGAAAATCCTATTCATCACAATAAAAATAGGTTAATGAATTGTGAGCAATTGGACTTCATTTCAGTTTGCAATGGGAGTCTCATAGCAGAAAATTCAGTCAATGTGGTTATTTACATTAACAGAAAAAATAGGAATCATGATTATTTTGATAAATATAGAAAATATATTTGATAAAGCATAAAACCCATTTATCATTAAAATAAATAATTATTAGAAAGTAAGTAGCAGAACAAAAAATACTTAATTTGATAGTTAAGTATTTATTGACATGGCATTTCTTTTCAACATTGTTCTAGAGTTTAAGCCCAATCTATTAAGGCAAGTAAAAGAAAGAATGTACAAAAAGATTGACAGGAAGACATAAAATCCCTTGATTCACACATGATATGATTTTATACCTAGAAAATCATATACAATCTACAAATGATAAGTAATAAATAAATTTAACAAATTCAATAGATATAACATCTAAAAATAAATATATAAAACAAAAACTAGCAAGGTCACTCATACACGCAAACACATCATCACCATCTACAATTAAATACAAAATAAAATTTAAAAATCACCAACATTTATACTAGCATCAAAAACCAAAACCAAACTCACTGCCATCAAGTCAGTTCTGACTCATAGAGACCCCTCCTTGGGTTTCTGAGGTGGTATCTCTATGGAAGTAGATTTCCCAGTCTTCCTTCTGAGGAGTGGCTGGTGGGTTTGAACTACCAGCCTTCTGGTTAGCAGTTAAATGGCTTATGCACTATGTCACCAGAGCTCCTCATTAGCATCAGTATATTAGTACACAGGAATAAATGAAATGAAAATGTTTAAAATCGCTACACTGAAAATTATAAACATATTTGAAAAAAAATTTAAGACCTAAATATACACCTTATTTTTATGTAAATAATTCATGACTCACGTAGTTTTTGCAAACTGTATAATTTCCTATGGCATTGTTTCCTATGGTCTTTATGTGCATTATATACATGTCTGCATTATTTAAATGGGCACATTATATACAAAAAAATACGGTAAAAGGATATCTCATGTCCAGACATTTGTTGTTGTTGTTGTTGTTGTTGTTTGCCGTCGAGTAGGCCCTGACTCATAGCGACCCCTCCTTGGGTTTCCGAGGTAGTATCACTACGGAAGTAGGATTGCCCAATCTTCCTTCCGAGGAATGGCTGGTGGGTTTGAACCACCAGCCTTCTGGTGAGCAGTCAAGTGCCTTAGGCACTATGCTACCAGAGCTCTTGTCCAGACATTAGAACACTAAATTTATAAAGCTGAACTTTCTCTTCAAACTAATCTTCAGTGGCAACCCTTTCAAAATGCAAGAATTATATTTATTTATTTTTGAAAACTGATTCTAAAATCATATGGAAAGAAACAAAAAGAAGCCAAAATAATCTTGAAGAAATATAAAACTGATGTATATATACTACCAGGTATCAATAACATATAGGGTTATTAATTAAGGCACTGTACTATTGAGGCATGAATGGTCAAACCGACATAGAACAGAATAGAGATTCTAGCAGTATGTCCATACAAATACAGTCATCTAATTTATGAGAAAGATGAAACTTTAGTGTAGTAAAGAAAGGATGGGCTTTTCTGTAAATGGTGCTGGAAAAATTAGATACAAATATGAAAACAAAAATAAATTCTAGAATGATTGTAGTTGTAAATATTATAAGCAAAGTGATAAAACTTGTTATATAAAAGCAAATGAGAATCTTTTTTGACCTTGGCACAGACAAAGAGTTCTTAAGCTGAACACAAAAAATCACACATAGTCAAAGTAGAACAAAAAGACAAGTCTGATTGTAATAAAATTATTAATTTCTGTTAAGAAAAAGAAAGGGGAAAATGGAATCTACAGAGTGAGAGCATATATATAGCACATGATTCATATCCAGAACATGCAAGGATTTCCTATAAATGAATAGAACAAAAAGACAAGTTAATAGAGAAGTAGGCAAAAGATTTGAATGAATACTTCACAAGAGGATCTAAAAATGGAAAGTAAACATACACAACTAGTCAACTTCATTGTAAACGAAAACGAAAAAACATGAGCTCCCACCACACAGTCACCAGAATGGTGCAAAACACATTTAAAAGATGGAAAATACCAAGTATTTGTCAAGGATATGGAAGTATCTGGAACTCCCATACACTGCTGCTATCAGTGTAAATTGGTAAGTCTGTTTTGGAAAACTATTTGGCTAAACACATGCATATTCTATGACTGAGAAATTCCACTTTTAATGAAATCCATATGTATGATTACCAGAAATTATGTAACAGAATGTTTATAGCATTCTTTGCAATAGTCTTACACTGAGAACTACCCAGATGTCTTTCAACAACAAAATGATAGGGATGAATCTCACAAACCTGACGGTGAATGGCATGTAGACACAAAAGCATACATGTTGAATGAATGAATTTATGCCAAGTACGAACATATGTGAAATAATCTGTGCTTTTACAAATCAGAAGAGTGGGCACAGTTCTGAAGAGGGAAAGGTTACAAGGCACCATGAGGGGTACTTCTGGGGCCCTGGTGATTTATTTAGGTTTTTGATTTGGAATACATGGGTGTATTCAATTTGTGAAAGTTCAGCAAACTACGTATCTACGATATTGGCATTTATTCCTTATGTAAATTATACTTCAACAAAAGCTTAAAGTACTAAAAAATTGCATTGCATATATGTGAAAGATACTGAATATTCAGTCTAAATACATTGAATACAAACTATGCTTTGTGCCCCTCCAACCTTCCCATGGTGGAATTCCAGAGCAGACAATTTGAATACCACAGAAGCTTTTAATACAAAAGTTGAGCTTTTAAAGTTGAAATCTTAACACTGTGGGTAGAAAATAAATGTAGAATGTTTAGGTTGTTATCAGCTGTAAAGGAAGCAGGGAAGTAATATGGGAAGGGTTATTAAAATCACAGGTAGCTACTTTATTTGATCCATGATATTATGTAGAATACTACAAACATGGTCTGAGTAACTAACAAAATGATTGTAATCACTTACTAGGTAAAGTAAAACCTTTAATGACCAAATTTTATGGAGAATCATTTAGGAAAATAAAAATGAATGCAGTTAATATTAATTAATCCCTTCTAAAAGCAATGGCAGCATTTCAATGGATCATTAAAGCATTAATGGAAATATATGTGAGATTCTCTTGAACAGTACTTTAATTCATTTGTAACGGTGTTAACAGCAAACAAATTCATAATGTAAAATATTTGAAATGCATTGTCACCCAAGCATATTTTGTAAACATAAAACAGTTCCTATCCTTTAAAAGTGCTTTGTTTTTATATATTAACTGTCATATATTTACTAAGAAAAAAAATAAGATTAATGTGCCTGTTCTAAAACAGTGACTTGCTTCATAGCAAGTTTGTGATATCTCTGGATATGCATAAAAATTTATGTTAACTTACTTACTGTTAATTTGCATAATACACATGTATTCCCAGTTTCTTGGTTCAAATATGATAAAAAGAGTAAAGATAAGATAACACTGTTATTAATTCAATTATTGTATTATGATTTTCATATATTACTTTATCTTGCCTCAGTTATTTTCTTATGGTTCACCACTTGTTATCTTTGAATTAAAACACCAGCACATTTTTAATATTTTCAGAGCAAGGATCACATGCCAATGGAACTCAGGCTACATTATAATCAGAAAGAAACTATTTAATTTAGAAATATGATGGTGTAGACAATCTTTTCAATACTCGTATATCAGAGTGACATACTAGTCTCATAAAAAAAATGAAAATAGTATTTATAGATTTTTTTGTGAGTGTTTGTATGCATATATGCATATGGATAGACAGTGTATGATACTTAAAAGATAACATAATATTTTTATTGTTATTTATTATAAAAAGTCCCTAAAGCAAGAGTTTAGTCCATAAAATCCAACAATTAGACTGAGGAAAAAAAAAAAAAAAAAGCCTCCTGAAATACCAAAGGACGGCTTTACATTTATTACAGTTATAAATGTTACAATTAAGGGCATACACACAAAACCAATTGCCAACACGATTCTCAATGGAGAAAATCTGAAAACATTCCCCTGTGAACAGGAACTAGATAAGGATGTCCTTTATGTCTACTACTATTCACTATTGTACTGGAAGTTCTAGCAAGAGCAATAAGACAAGAAAGGGAAATAAAAGAAGATATCCAAAGAAGAAGTAAAACTATCTGTATCTGCATATGATAAAATCCAATGCATAGAATCCCAGAAACTCCATGAGAAAACTACAGTAACTAAAAGAAGATAGGTGCAGTGTAGTAAATTACTTTGTGTGGCTTTTCTACCCATAAGTCTTTGTAAACTC
>NW_006921660.1:7096727-7103303 GCF_000298275.1 Orycteropus afer afer
GACTGTTTGGCTTTTTGAATTTCGAGCAAGCAGATAGGCTTTGGGTCCATCAAGGCAGGAAAGTCACGGTCTATGAGAGAAACCCCTTCCAGGACTGAAAGTTAAAGGAAGCCAGTGAGTAGTAGACTTGTATGTTACTTGCTTGTGACCACCTGGATCCAAGGCAGAGGACATAATACACCTATTCTTCAAATATCAAATATCTTATTCTCCAATATTTCACATTTACAGCAACAGTTAAAAAAAAAAAAAACTGCAACATCACTATTTTGCACGTTAATGACATACACCTGGCAGTAATGAACACTGAGGGAGTAGAGGAGAGTAATGTTGGCTGTGATGGTTAATACACTTGTCAATTTGGCTGTGCCATGAATCTCAGCGGTTTGGGAGTTATGTAATGATGTAACTTGGCAGCTTTGCAATGATGTAATTACCCTTCATTTTCTGATCCAATGTGACCATTCTATTTTTCTGCATACAGCAAGTATTCACATAATGACTTTCTCTTTGAAACCTAACTATATTGATAAGTAGGTAGAAGGTATATTGATTTTTCTAGGCATATCATGGTAAAATTTAAGAACATCAGGAATTTAAAAGAGATAAAAATAGGTCATACATAAGGATCAAGGAATAATAACCACATGGGACTTCTCACTGGCAACAATGACTCTAGAAAAAAATGAACCATACCTTCAAAATTAAGAGTAAAAATTATTTTGACCTGAAGAAAAAGGGGAGGGGGCAAGAAAACTAAAGTGAAAAAAAAAGTTGATCACAGATAAACTACTAAAAAGTTAGTGATAATTATTTGAGGGTTTTTATATATGGATTGTGGTTTAGATGATAAATCTACATAAAGAATCATTACAATCATTAATACTCAAAATCTAATTAGATCACAAAAGATTCCAGTATGAGTCATAAAACACTCTGTTGTTAAATACTCTGTTCTGAATTGAAATAAGCTAGAGAGCAAGTTCTTATTTCAACTTTAATCCATTTGTCATAATATTAACTTTTAGCATCAATGTACAAGGAAAAGAAATATCTGAACATATTTTATCTAAGTTCATAAAGATGAGGTTTTATCCTGAAGAAAAGCTATTATTAGTTAATTTTATATCATATAGATAATGGTAATACTGAATTTTCTGTATGATTATAACATTTCTTCAATGATCAAAATTCTGAATACCTGTGTAATCAAGCAACACTAGAAAATATGGTCTTAGATCTGGTTGAAACCAACTCCAGATGTAACATCTAATGTAAATTTACCTATATCAGTATTTTCACCAACATTTATATGACAAACAAAAGTAAAAAGATTTTGATTCAGATTCTTGTCTAAACCTGACAGAAGATTTTGAATACTTAACACAAATTAGCATTTGTTAGTTGCTCTTATCCTTTTTGATAATATTTTTACATAAAGCTGAGATAAATTATGAGCTTCCTTCTCTAATTGTATTTCTACTTTACCGCAAGGAAAACCCACTGTTATTCAAATCAATCTTTACTCCCAAAATGGTTGCTAGTGACACCCTGAAATTAGCATCTAACAGCCTCATCAATTCCAGATGACAAAGAAATAAGTGCCCCCATTGTATGATTAGGAGTTAGTTTCAAATCCAAAGAAGAGTCTTGATTAATTTCAGCATATTTTGAATCTTAAAAAAGTTCATGTGTTTAAAAGAATAAGATAATTGTATGACAGATTTCTTTTTTACACAGCATATTTGAAATGGATACAATCTTTGCAGCTTTGCATTAAAATTGATTTTAATACCTGGAATTGTGTACTTCCTGTTATATTCAGAGCTGTATCTGAAGCTTCGGAGAATGATTTCTATACTAAAAATTTCTTTAGTAAAGTCTAAAGTTCATTAATTGTTTCAAACTCTTTTTGGCTTTTCAGTGTTATTAGAAGGTTTGATTAGAAACTTTCAGGTCAAACACAATTTTATTTCATGTATGCAAGATCATAATTTCTGGATATTACTGCTAATGCTGAAGACCATGTTGTTGTGTGCTGTCAAGTTAATTTAAACTTGTAGCGAGTCTCTAAGGAAATGTGAAAGTACTCCATAGGGTTTCCCAGGGTGAAATGTTTATGAGATCTTCAGGACTTTTCTCCTTCAGATCTGCCAGTGCCTTAGAAACAGCAAACTTTCTGTTAGTAGTTGGATGCTTAACCATTGTGCCAGAAGAGCTCCTTGTTGAAGAATACAGAAGAATCCAGTTGAGGCTCAAGTTATAGTACAGCCAGAATGCTCAATAGAACAAAGGCGGTGAGACTCTGTCTTGCTTACTTTGGACACATCATCAGGAAAGACTGATCACTAGAGAATGGCATCATATTTTGTAGAGTTGAGGAAGGTCAGCAGAAACAAGCGAAACTCCCAATGGGATGGATTGACAATTTGAGTGCAACAATGGATTCATACAAACTAATGATTGTATGGGAGCTCTGGTAGCGTAGTACCTAAGGCACTTGACTGCTAACCAAAGGCTGGCGGTTCAAACTCACCAGCCACTCCTCAGAATGAATGTTGGGCACTCTACTTCTGAAATGATACTGCCTCGGAAACCCAAGGAGGGGAAGCTATGGGTTGGATCCGACTTGATGGCACATAACAACAACACAACAGCAATGATTGTATGGATGGTAAAGGACGGGCCAATGTTTCACTCTGTTACACATTAAGGTCATAATGAATAGAAGAACACTATGCAAACAACAACCACAATACGTTAAATGGAACCAGGGCATAGAGACTAGAGTAGTTTGGAAAGGCATTGATAAACACATTCTTTTCTTCATTGTTAAGGTTCTTTAAAGGAAAGGGTATTACTGTATATTTTTGGAACAGAATTATATAGAAAAATAGAATGAATGGTCAAAATGAAAAAAAAAAAAAGAAAGAAGAGAAGAAGGAAGAGGAGAAGCAGAGGAGGAGAAGGAAACGTTAAGGGAAAAGAAAAAAAAAAGAATAACAAATGAGTAAGTTTATAACATGTTCTCTATATAAGCCAAAAAACCAAACCCACTGCCACTGAGTCAATTCCAACTCAATAGCAACCCCCTTTCTGTTTTTGAGGTGGTAAATCTTACAGAAGTAGATTGCCCTGTCATCCTTCCACAGAGTGGCTGGTGGGTTTGAACCACTAACTTCCTGGTTAGCAGTCAGATGTCTTAGGCACTGTGCTACCAAGGCTCTTCTATATAGGTTCTCTTAATCATGTTAGTGGACAGGTACACAAACTTGTCCAGAGTAATACTGTACAATTAGTTATATAGTTTTTAAAGCCTAATTCCAGTCACCAGTTTTTACTGGGGAGTTGTTTTCGTTTGGCAATCATTTTTCCTTTGAAAACTATATTTCAAAAGATATCTCCTTTAATTAATTAATTTTCTGTCAAGCAAATTAGGTATTCCTTTCTTCAGATTCACTGTTCTAAGTCTTACCCTGTGTGGACAGTGAGAAGCAGGTGGTAGAGTTTAGTTGGTAGGATTTTAAGAAAATATCTTTTTCTGAAAACCATAACCTAGCCCCATCTTGAAAAACTGAAGCTAAAACTGTAAACATAGTTAGGATTTAATCTTTATAAAAGTGTATGCAACAAATCCATATACTGAGAGTGAGGGAAGAATCATGAGGACTAGAGGAGAGCTCAATTCTTAGACCAGATACACTGACAAACCGTTATTACCATTATGACTTCAATGGATTTGACACTAATTTTATAGTACAGCTTGGTTTGGATACATCAGCTCCTTAACTAGATGGGATTTCCTACACAATAGTGCTCAATGGTCATACAGATCCTAGTATTCCCTATGGCTACATAATTATTTATTGGTTGATTAATTTTCTTCTTTGCCTATTTATTGCACATGATAAAAGTCATGCTTTCTCATTTTATGGAGTTCATGGTTATTCTTATGATCCACAGCACTCTATATGTACCTATATTGCTATAAAAGTAAAAGGAGGGAAATTTTGAGATATTTTACTAAATCAGTGTCCTCTGTATTGTGCTAAAATTTTACAGGGATACACTAAATTTTCATGCATACTTGGATTCATTTTTACAATTAAACCAGAATTTTTGACAAACACAAAAAAGTAATTCTAGGTGAAGTTAAAAAGAAAATGTCAATGGAAAAATACCTCTTGTCTATGACCACTTTATATTGAATTTAGAAATCTATCTATCTACATACATATGCACACATATACACACATACATACAAGATTTAAAAAAAAAAAAAAAAAAAAACCTCACTGCAGAAGAGTTGTATCTGGCTTATAGCGACCCCTCCTTGGGTTTTTGAGGCATTATCATTGCAGAATTAGATTGCCCAGTCTTCCTGCTGAGGAGTGGCTGGTGGTTTGAACTGCCAGCCTTCTGGTTAGAAGTCAAATGCCTTAGGCACTGTGCATAGAAGATTATGGCTTATTTATTATTTTTGAGACTACTGTAATTTAATCTCACATATAATTTAAATAACTAAGGATGTCTTTGTGTAGAATAATAAATCAATAAAACATTAGTCCTTAAAATCCATTAGACCAAGATGTAATATCTGTTTCCTAGATAAGAAGAAAAATTTTTCTACCGTTCATGTGAAATCTGCATGTTCTATGTGGGAATAAGTCTGGTTCTAATTATTTGGAGACTCTTCTTATATAGAGGCAGCAGGGTTTTATTGTCAGCATAAACCTTGGAGCCAAGTAAGCTGAGATAAATTTCTGAAAACATAGTGCTGTTATGATGAGTATCATCACAGTTGGCAAAAAATAATCTGAAACCTTGGTACTTTGGAATCCTGGAATAAGAGCAGACATTCCAGGTGTTCCTGTCTGAACTTGTCCTCCCTGTTGCAAAACCAAAGGGCATTTCTATCCCAGTATATCTGCTATGGGAATATCTGAGAGAAGATTCTGCTGGTTTCTTTGGGAGATTACACACTCCAAAGATAGAAAATGGAGACCCCAATACCCTTATAAATCCCCTAGCCTGTAAATGAATTTCTTTTGAGCATCCACCATGGTAAAGATGAAGCAGAGAAACAGATGTGAAAAGTTTGTAAAACTAATCATTTTTAAGTTGATGTTGTTTGTCTTCTATACCTCAGATAATCAAGAGTTAGAGATCCATCAATATCCCTAGCAAATACATGTGTCTATAATTCAGGGGTTTGGGGAAAATGTTAGGCTTACAAATTTCTCCAGTGCTTTGCAATTACTGTCAGAATTTTTTTATTTTAAATCAAATAGTTTTGTACATATTTCTATCAAACATGTTATCTAAGACTAACCTTGTAAAGATAGGTTTTTCTTGGTTCATTTGAATGAAATACAAGTCAACTCTCCCTAGTAAAAATTACAGTTTATGATCAGAATGTTTAAATAAACTCTAATAAGTAATAATTTAAACTTCTTTTTTTCTAACTCTCAGGTTTCTAATAAAGTATTTGAACCTTATAAATCTTAGGAATCTAATTAGACAACGCTAAGTTCTTTCAAGTTGAAGCCACAGATGTTTCACACTGGGAAAATCAGCAAGCCCCAGGGTTTGTTTGGTCTAGAGGAGTGTCAAATTTTCATGGATAATTTAATAGCTAATAACTCTAATCCTTTCCCATAAACCAAGGGATGATAAATAATGATTGCACTAAAACTGTAAAATTAACCCTCTAGGCTAATGAATTTTTTTTAGAAACTATTGAAGAAATTAATTTCTGGTACTTAATGCTTCTTCATTGCCAATCTTCCTAGAGTTGTATTATATCTCATAATGTGACAGAAAAGGCATATAAACACATTGAAATGATGCAATTCAAAAAGAATTATGTATCAAGGGAAGCTTCAAGTATCATTCAGCTCTTATCCTCACTGATCAATTTATTTTGGGAAAAAAGTTTCTTCTTCAATTTGGCATTTATTCCTATAATTTTTTTATTTGTGTATCATCAAACAGAAATTATGCACCCTTATTAAAAAGTATTAAACATAAATCATAATTACATAGAATGATGATCTGATATTATGGTGCGATATAATTTATTAAGTACATGATACAATTGATCTATTCAACTTAACGATTACTGACATTTTGTCATTACTGAAATGCTTAAATAGGGTATTGGGGTTTCTAGGACTTTATAGCATTTTGAAAATGGTTGCAGCAGTACATAGACAGGGAACTTCCAGAAATTCTAGATGGATTCAAAAGAGATTGTGGAACGAGGGACATCATTGCTATGTCAGATGGATATTTGCTTAAAGCAAAGAAAATCAGAAAGATGTTTACCTAAGTTTTATTAACTATGCAAAGGCATTCGACTATGTGGATCGTAACAAATTATGGATAATATTGCAAAGAATGAGAATTCCAGAACACCTAATTGTACAAAGACCGAAAAGCAGTCATTTGAACTAAAAGAGAAGAAAAAAAAAAAAAAAAAAAAAAAGGAACAAAAGAGAGAATATTGCAAAAGAGAATCAGGAAAGGTGTGTTTCAGGGCTGAATACTTTCACCATACTTAATCTGTATGTTAAG
>NW_006921660.1:7104251-7108035 GCF_000298275.1 Orycteropus afer afer
TATGAGTCGGGGCCGACTCGACGGCACGTAACAACAACAACAACAGAATAATTGATGAATTTGAATTATGGTGTTGGTGAAGATTATTCAACATATCTCAGACTGCCAGAAGAACAAACCTATCTGTCTCGGAAGAAATACAGACAGAATGCTCCTTAGAAGTGAGAATGGCCAGACTTTGTCTCACGTGTTTTGATCAAGGCAATTTGACTGCTAACCCGAGGTTGATGGTTCAAACCCACCAGCCACTCCATGGAAAGAAGACCAGGCAATCTACTTCTGTAAAGATTTACTGCCTCAGAAACCCAAGGGGGGTTGTTATGAGTCAGAACAGAATTGACTGGATGACAGTGTGTTTGGTGTTTTCTTCTCTTTCTTTCTTTTTTTAATCAGGAGCAGCCAGTCCAGGCAGAAGGAAATCATGCTTGGTAAAGTGTAGGGTTAGTGAAAATGGGGAAGACTCTCAAGGAGATGAAATGACACAGTGGCTATAACAATGGGTTCAAGCACAGACAGGACTGTGAGGTGGTACAAGACTTGGTAGTGTTTCACTCTATTATAGACAGGGTCGCTGTAAGTCTGAACTGACTCAGTGATACCTAACAATAATAAGACTTAATAGCCTAATTAAAATTATAACACACATTACCAAAATTTCCTTTATCCTCATTATCAGTTCTATTTAAGCAGTAACATTTTATTTAATCTTTCGAAGATACTGGATCAGCCAAAATCAAGCAACTTCTGTTTAGTCTCTAAAGAAAACATTATCAAAGCCAATAAGTACAAGATAAAAGACCACAAGATTGTTCATGGAGCATAACCCAACCACAGAAGTTTACATCATGTTTTTTATTCCCAAATTGACCTTCAAGTGACCTTGATGTTTCTAGCGCTGAGACAAAAGCTTTGCTATTCAAAAGGAGCTAGAAAATAGCATACTTTTAAATCATGCATTAGCACTTAGCATCTGGAAATCCCAGTTGTAATAGCCAGAATTAAATCATTGTATTTTTTTTTTTTTTTTTAAGTTGAGTGCACCCAAACACAAGGGTAGCAAAAAGGCCCTTGGGTAAGCAAAGTAGCATCCCAAACACAGCATTCCTCTCAATTAATGGCACACCTATGGTGTTCAATAATATTGTTTCTCCACTAAGATTTACGACTAGAATTACCTCATTGAAAATCGGCCTGTAAATGGTAGAAATTCTCTGGAGCCACAACTCCAGGTTCTTATGTAGTGAGAAAGGAGGGCATTGAGGAATTTCTCTAGACATCAATTTAAATTCTGTCTATCTGAGTTCCTGCTATTGATTTTTCACAAATGTTGAGATGAAAAATTTGATCATAACTCTAATATCATAGGGAAAGGCATGGACTAGGAAAATAAAATGAATAAAAGATAAAGATAATGCAGGTATTTTCTGTATTATGGTTGGTAAAATTTACCTTACTATGGGGAATGAAGTTAGACTCATGGTTAAATCTGAATAGGATTGATTTAGTAAAAAATGAGTTTTTATTATATGCAAAATCATATGTTATAATATTATTTGCCATACAATCTTGGACATAATAAAGAAAATCTAAGATTAATAATTCTTTAAATTATAAAAACATTTCTACCCAAACTCAGCTCACATCAATGTAAGAGTTACTTCATGATTCTCTTTTAATCATATAATTTCTAGCTTAATATATTTCTCAGCATTTACAAAACATTTAAATGTGAATTTTTGCTGATCTAAATATACTCAAAATGTATCATTACTTTTAAATCTCTATATATACTATCTGTCATTTTTCTGTTTGTGTTAAGAAATGCCAAATGATGTAAGTGGCAAATATAACATTTTCCTTAAGACTTACTAGGTACTTAAACACAGCATGTCATACTAATAAATAAGCAATCAAACTTACTCATGCCTGAGGGAGGGTGTTTCCTCAGTTTTCATTTACTTATTTTTTTATTTGAGTTTTAGACCTTTATATTGACTCTGAAGTATCCACTGAGGATGATTGTAATCTAAAAAACACTGCTGGAAATAATTAAAAAGTTCATCAGTAGACCTTAGGTGATCTGTAACGTTAGAGACAAAACTGATAAGGAGGGTAGCAGAGATCATATAATACACTAGCAGCTTTTGCACTTGCTAAAGAGGTTTCTTATTTCAGTTAGAGATCCTACCCAGTCCTAATCTTGATTCTATCTTCTTTTGCTATATTCATTTCCTTCCTCCTGTCAGCCCTATAAAGGACAGCCCACGTACCTTTGTTTCTCTTTTTTTTCTTCAACTTCATGGATCACTTTCACCCAATTGATCCTCGTATATGAACTTTAGACTGTAACTTCTCTACAACTTTCAGGTCATCTACACCTGTTATGTTCAGACTTGGTTTTAAAGCTCAAATATGTCTAATATATAATTTACTATCTCTTTCCCTAAAAATAAAAAAAAAAAAAAAACACTTCCTCTCTACAATATTAACCATAAACTTGAATGTGTTAACCATTTGGTGGCAAGAAATGATACTTCTTTGCATGTCCCATATCTGGCAGCATGTCCTACATACTTAAAAGTCAGTAAATATCCAGGATGAGTATCATCATATTTTAGTTGAGAAAGTTTCTAGTAGTAGGCTTGTTAGTTTCCAAAAAATCAATCTTTTAACAGAATTCTTAATCTCTAGCCATAAAGATAACATCAACCAGGCTTCACAAATCTAAATCATGGGAACTCAGGTGAGTTTCTGGGGTCCATATTGGTGAACCATTTGCAAAGTGACTGAAATCCTTTGGCTTTCTCCTTATGTTATTCTGAGCTTAGATATAAGCAAAGATTATAGAAATACAATACAATATGGCAAAGTATGATTGGACTACAGATTTCTTATAGAA
Organism: Orycteropus afer afer; assembly: GCF_000298275.1. NCBI lineage: Eukaryota > Metazoa > Chordata > Mammalia > Tubulidentata > Orycteropodidae > Orycteropus > Orycteropus afer. The sequence continues at coordinate 7,107,151 of NW_006921660.1, forward strand.
TCACTTCACAAATAAGAGATATATAATGTCACCTGAGTTGGAATGGAATGAAATCTTTGTTTTAAGTGATAGCCTGTCACATCATTTACCTTACTTACCAGGTTGTCCCAAAGCCTCTTCTTTTCCTTGCTAAACATTATTAGATTCTTGCTAGTTTCAGATCTCTCATTATTCTCTTCACCCTCTATTGAAAATGTTTTAATTTGTGAACATCTCTTGGAAAAAGTAGATCCAGGGCAGTAATGTAATCCAGATGAGTTCTAGCCAACTAAATACAATGAAACCATTGCTTCTTTGTTTTGTTTTAATCCCAGAATTCTCAAAAGAGATGAATAAAGAACAAATGTTCCCTAAAAGCATAAAATAATTATGAATCACCACACAAACATGGAAAAGATATCTTAATAAATTAAAGGGAAAAATTCCTTACAGAAAAATTTTAGGAGCATTATGCTGCATATTATACAAAGTCTATGGTTAGTAATTAAAGGAATTTCACCATTCTTAAGGCAAAAAAAAAAAAAAAGGTATGTACAAATTTATTTCTCTATCTCTTATATCTTATTTAATTACTCTGAATACTGTCAGACACAGTTATCTCTGTTTTGTTCTTTCTTTTCCTTTTTGATACCTTGTATATCAAATTACATTATTATTTGTAAAAACAAAGGTTGAAAAGAGAATAAAGTGAATAGATAGACATAGAGATAACATTTGTTGTTATTTGCCATCCAGTCAAACCTGACTCATAGCAACCCTTTCTTGGGTTTCCGAGGCAGTTTCAATGGGGAAGTAGATTCCCCAACCACCTTCCTTCCGAGGAGTGGCTGGTGTGTTTGAACCGCCAGCCTTCTGGTTAGCAGTCAAGTGCCTTATATATATATA
>NW_006921660.1:7108135-7114456 GCF_000298275.1 Orycteropus afer afer
ACACACACACATATATATACACATATATATATATATTCATACACACACAACTACATATATATATATATACACACACACACATACATAAATGTGTATATAATTTTTTTCTTGCAGTTACTGATAGTTTCTAAAATCCATATACTAATAAGGTTATTACAAAAAAAATGCAACCTTGAATATTGAATATATACCTGTTCTTGAATATTCTTACTCTTTTTAGCCGGAAAGATAGATCATTATAAACATTTAGAAATTGAGCTTTTCCATATAGGACAGAAGCTTTGTCAAAGCTTATGGTACTTTGGCTAGATTTTTTTTTTTTTTCTTTTTTCACGATGCAAAGGCAAACCTTTAATAAACTATAACAAGAATGTTCCTCTAAGGCATCATTGTTAGGAACCAATACTGAATTTTCCAGTTCAAATGGGCAGAAAATTTTGAATAAGGTATGTATAACCATAGGATAATAAAATTCAATTCTGTAGAGGAAATTGAGAGCTCCTTTAAGCAACAACAACTAATATTGCAGATATCAGAAATGAACTAATCCTTCCTTTCTCTTTAATCAATCTCAATACGATGATTAGATGAACAAAATTGCCTTATAAAATATTCATACAATACAATTTAGAGGCAGCTTAATGAGGTACGTACAATTATTGCTGGGAAAAAGTGACTGGAGAAATTCCCTTAAATTGCAAGTAGAGTTGAATGAGTTTGGGCTATATTAAAGTTCTGTTTTTTTCAACAAACTTCTTCCTCTTTTGACATTCCACCGAGTATTACATCCAAATTCCTATTTTAGATTAACTTCTCTCTCAGCGGTCTTTAATTCTACACTCATTTTCTCAAACTCTCTTTGAGAAACATTAAAAAACAAAAACAAAACAAAACGACAACAACAAAAACAGACTTTCAAGTCTAATTTGCCTGTGATTTGCTTGGAAATCTCTATCAGACCACTTTTTCTCACCCCTTGAACTCTCTCCTGAGTAATAGTGCTCAGATGTTAATCCTGCTGTTTACCTCAGTAGCTCAACAGTATAGTTCAGTTCAACTCCTTATATACAACCAGCAGCAGATATGAAACACTTGACCCCAAGGTAAACCACTAACTAAAAAATAATGATTTTTGTCTTCAAACAACAAAAGTACAGACTAAATGTGTGAAGAAATAAAATAGTTTCATAAATCATGAGAACTCTTTTCTCATCATCATTTAATTTAATTTCAACAACTATACCTTCTTATTGGAGCTCTGGTAGCATAGTGCCTAAGGCACTTGACTGCTAACCAGAAGGCTGGCAGTTCAAATCCACCAGCCACTCCTTGGAAGGAAGGTTGGGCAATCTACTTCTGTAGTGATACCGCCTCAGAAACCCAAGGAGGGGTCGCTATGAGTTAGCTCTGACTCGATGGCACATAACAACAACAACAACAACATACCTTCTTATATGTCAGTTTTAGAAAACCAGGAGAGGGGTGACTCCCTATAAATAAATAAAGGTGTTTTTTTTAATTAATTGCTTTAGAGACATTAGTGATGAAAACTTTAATATGTGCTTAATATCTTTTCCATCTATTTAATTAATCAAATAATAAAATAACCTAACTTAGAAATAAAATCTTTTGAAAACTGTTCTTGCTTTTCTTATTGTAGCATTTGTCACTTCTTCTCATTACATCTTCTGTCCAACTTTTGGAACATGAGGAGATGCAGTGTCTTAATACTTTTCTATATTATTTATTATTTTTCTAAAGCCACCACTCTTTAGGTTGCCTTCCAGGCTGAATATATTTATGTCATTCTGATTCCTTCTGTTCTTCTGTCCTGAAATGGAGCATAGTCTTTTCTTCCATTTCATTGTCTGTGCCACCACCTTAGCCAAGACCTGATTTACTAACTTCACCTGTACTAACTGAGAATCTTGCTTTCATTAAAATTCCTTTTACAAACACACCACTGTGAGACTTGGCATATTAAAAGACTGGTTTCAGCACACTAAACTCCTTCTCTTCCATCTCCAATATGATGCTTTTTCATTTCATCACATCAAATTTTCAAATTAACATATTTCCATAAATATGTGCCACCAGGTTTTCTCAACATAATTGTTCTCACAATCTGCCCAATATAGTCTTTCTCTTAGGTCAGACTCACTTATTTATTTTTCTTCTCAATTTAATCTCCAGATAATTCCTAATGGTGTCATCCATGTTTAAAAACTTCATCACACCTTCAGTAATATACTTCTCTGCACTCCACCTGTATGGAATTTCCTTTATTAAAAAAACAAAAAAAAAAACCAAAAAAAAAAAAAAAAAAAACGAGGAAAGTTTATTACTATTATACCCATGTTATAGATGAGTAAACTAGTCATAGAAACATACTGCTAACTTCCCAAAAGCAAAGATGAGAAGGTAGGGATTGGCAAGAGTACAGGATGAATGGAAACAGGGAACCCAGCATGGAAACAGGGAGAGTACTCACACATTGCAAGGATCACAACAAATGTCACAGAAAAAAAGTTTTATTGACTACTGAATGGAAAACTAATTTGCTAGGTAAACTTTTACCTAAAGCACAATGAAACTGTTCGAAAAGAAATATATATATATAGTGCTAATTAGTTGTATAGCAAGAAAATAAACCCAGAGAGTACAGTTGCAGAATCCATCATCTTAAATCCTCTGCTTTCTAATGTCCTAGGCTGATTCATTTTTATGTTGTTGTTCCCAAAACAAACTCCAAACTCACTGCTATGGATTCAGTTCTGACTCAAAATGACTCCTATTCAGTTTCCAAAGCTGCAAATCTTAACAGGAGCAGATTGCATCATCTTTCTTCTGTGTGGTGGCTGGTGGGTTTGAGCTAGTGACCTTTTGGTTAGTAGACAAATACCTTAACCATTACATCACTGTTGTTGGTACCTTCAAGTAGATGTCCACTTATAGCTACCATATGTACACCAGAATGAAACACTGCCCAATCCTGCACCATCCTCACATTCATTACTATGCTTGAGTTTGTTTTTGCAGCCACTGTGTCAATCCAGCTCATTGAGGGTCTTCCCCTTTTTCACTGACACTACACTTTACCAAGCATTATATCATTTTCCAGGGAGTATTTCCTTCTGATAACATGACCGATGTACGAAAGACAAAGTCCAGCCATTTTCACTTCTAACCAGCATTCTGTCTACTCTTCTTCTAACACAGAATTTGTTCATTCTTCTGACAGTTCGTGGTACATTCTGTATTCTTCCCCAACACTATAATTCAAGTACATCAATATTTTTGTGGTCTTCCTTATCTTTGTCCAGCTTTCATGTGTATATGAGTCTATTGAAAGGAAAATGGCTTGGGTCAGAAACACTTTAGTCTGAAGGGTGACATCTTTGATCTTTAATACTTGAAAGAGGTTTTTTGCAGCAGCTTTACCCAATGAAATGCCTCATTTGAGTTCTTGACTTCTGCTTCCCTGGGCATTGGTTGTAGATCCAAGAAAATGAAATTCTTCACAACTTCAATCTTTTCTCCGTTTATTATAGTCATGCTCATTGTGAGGATTTTTATGTTCTTTATGTTGAAATGTAATCCATACTGGAGCTTTTAGTCTTTGATCTTCATCAGTAAGTGCTTTAAGCCCTCTTCACTTTCAGCAAGCAAGATTGAGGCATCTGTATTTCACAGGTTGTTAAACAGTTTCCCTCCAATCCTGATGCTTATTTCTTCTTCATATAATCTAGCTTCTCAGATTATTTGCTCAGCATACAGATTGAATATGTATGGGGAAAGGAGATAGCCCTGATACATACCTTTCCTGATTTTAAACCATGCACGTGCTCTATATGAATGATTGCTTCTTGGTAGATGTACAGGTTCTTTGTGAGCACAATTAAATGTTCTGGAATTCTCGTTCTTCCCAATGTTACCTATAATATGTTATGTTCCACACAGTGAAATGCCTGTGCAGTGTCAATAAAATATAGGTAAATGTCTTTCTGGTATTCTTTGCTTTCAGGCAAGGTCCATCTGACATCAGCATTGATATTCCTTGTTCCACATACTCTTCTAAATCTGGCTTAAATTTCTGGCAGTTCCCTGTTGATGTTCTGCTGCTAATGTTTTGGAACTATATTCAGCAAAATTTTAGTTATGTGTTATATTACCAATATTGTTTGATAATTTCTGCATTCTATTGGTTCATCTTTCTTTGGCTTGCACACAATTATAAATATCTTTGGGTTATTTGGCCAGGTAGCTGTTTTGGTGTAAATGCATGAGTACTTCCAGCTTATCATCTGTTTGTTAAAACATCTCAGTGGGTACTCGGTCAAATCCTTGAGCTCTGTTTATCACCAAATTTTTCAGTGCAGCTTTAATTTCTTTCTTCAATACCATCAGTTCTTGATCATATTTTACCTACTGAATGGTTGAATAATGACAAATTTTTTTACAGTGATTTTGTGTATTTCTTCCAACTGTTTGGATGTTTCCTGCATCGTTTAATATTTTACACATAGAATACTTCAATATTGCAACTCAAGGCTTGAGAAATGCCCAGCATGTTCTTTCCCTTTGATTTCCAAATCCAGGTCTTTGTACATTTCATTAAAAACTTTACTTTTTCCTCTTGAGTAGCCCTTTAAAATCTGCTCAGATCTTTTACTTCATCATTTCTTCCATTCACTCTAGCTACTCTCCATTTGAGAGCAAGTTTCAGAGTCTCTTCTGACATGTATTTTGGGCTTGCCTTTCTTTCTTTCCTTTTTATTGACCCTTGTTTTGTTCATCTATGATATCATCTCACAATTCATCTTGTGTTCGGTCATTGGTATTCAATATGGCAAATCTGTTCTCCAGATGGTCTCTAACTTCAGGTGAGATATACTCAAGATCATACTTTGGCTCTTGTGGACTTGTTTTAATTTCCTTCAGCTTCAACTTATACTTGACTATTGGTAATTGATGGTACGTTCCAGAGTCAGCTCCTGGCCTTGTTGTAAGGGATGATATATAGTCATATCATCATGTGATAATGACATATGGAGTCAATTTGATTCCAGTGCATTCCATCTGGTGAGGTCCACATGTATAGGAGCCATTTATATTGTTGAGAAAAAATATTTGCAATGAGTAAGTCATTGGTCTTGCAAAATTCTATCATTATATCTACAGTATCATTTATATTTCCAAAGCCATGTTTTCCAACTGCCAATGCTTCTTTGTTTCTAACTTTTGGATTCCAATCACCAATAATAATCAACGCATTTTAATTTCATGTATGGTCAATTTCAGACTGTAGAAGTTGGTAAAAATATTTAATTCCTTCATCTTTGGCTTTAGTGATTTGCATGCACATTTAAATAATAGTAGCATTAACTGTGTATAACTATTAATTTTCATGTGGGCAACAATCATAATTTACTCCACCCCTTCTCTTCTTACTTTATGATGGTGGGGGCACTCCTGGGAGTGTTGGCATTAATGAATAATTGATTTTGAATTCCTCTCTTTCTTTCAGACAATGTATTCAATCTAGTGGGTTTTATGGATGGAATGTGTTTCTTTTCATCAGTAGTGGGACCCTATTCCTATTGTTCCATTTCCATCACGGGTTTATACTCAATTCTCCTGTTTGTGATAAAAACAAAATAAAACAGCTGTGCTTATTGAGTGTCTATTGAAATTAAGTTGAAGGGAAACCCATCTTTCTAAAAAGAAACAATAAATATGTCAAATTTATATTCAAAGAAAAGTAAACTATACTTTTCTTCATTTTAACAGTATTCAAATATCCTTGTCAATGAGATCAATTCTGTCTATCTCTTTTTTGTCAAGTCTTTCTGCATACTGAATTTTTGCATTGTTTCACTAGAGCCTGTTAAATTATTGCACAGAAATTAAAATATAGGCTCTGAAGTAGAAAAGATTTTCGTTCTAGGCCTAGCATACTTAGTAACTCTGTAACTTTGGGGGAGTTATTTAAGCTCAATATGATCATTTCTAACATAAGTATGTTTTTCAGATTGAGCAAACAAAAAATATAACCTTAAATATGAGGCCATTCATAATTGAAAGATTCATGTTAAGAACTCAGTGGAATTTCAGGCTCATGGAAACCACTGGTAAATACTGGCTATTATTAACATTACTCTATTATTCAAACATCTTCCTTATTGTCTAAGCCCTGTCCTCTCCAAGATTTCCTCCATTTTCTGTTCATGTAACTTGAAGTTTAGTGTTAAAAAAAAGAAATACTTGGAATTATTTATGTTGTTGTTGTTGTTATGTGCCGTCAAGTCGGACCCAACTCAT
>NW_006921660.1:7115711-7116558 GCF_000298275.1 Orycteropus afer afer
TATATGTGTGTGTGTGTGTGTGAATATGTATATATATATTTATGTTTTCCCTGTATGCTGGATGACTTATATTTTGTTCAAGTTCAAATTTTGACAGTCAGACTTCTCATTTGTTTTTATAGTTAGTCACAATATTAACTATTCTTCCTCTACTAATGACTAGCTAGGAGCTCTGGTAGCATAGTACCTAAAGCATTTGACTGCTAACCAGAAGGCTAGCGGTTCACACCCTCCAGCCACTCCTCAGAAGGAAGGTTGGGCAATCTACTTCCTTAATGATACCACCTCAGAAACCCAAGGAGGGGTTGCTATGAGTCGGCTCTGACTCAATGGCACATAACAACAACAACAGAAACAACAATGACTTGTTATTAATTTGTTTTTGTTTAAAATAACACCTAAGTATATTTAAGAATATAAATATCTTCATGTTCTTGATTTCTCCATTTTTCTGATGATCCTTTATTTATTTTAATACATATTTTATTTTTTGTCAAGATCATAAACTACATTTGAGAGAGGAGACCTGAAGCACAGGTATCTAGGAAGGTTTTCTCCAACCATGAGAAAAATGAGATGCCCTTGGGTCCAGAAATTATAATTTATAACTTAATGTTTGGACTGAAAAGTGTACCACCAAATACCCTAAATGTCTACTTACTAATTCATTATACTTTTATCCTCATGGATCTATGTAATTGCTTTTGGAAGTGATTGACATAATCTGACAGAAGTGCTCATCCTACCTATGTACAACTATTGAAAGAGTCTTCCTTAAGTGCCTCTCCCATCTCATCTTGTTCAGAACCCTTCATGGGCTTTCAGCTGGCACTAAAATAAAATGTCT
>NW_006921660.1:7118393-7119888 GCF_000298275.1 Orycteropus afer afer
AACAACTGTAATGAGTTTTATTATATTATCCATTTTGTCTTAGGCCAAGTCATATTAGTGGTATTAGTGACTCTATTGCAAAGGGTATTGGCATTTTTTTTTTTTTTTTTTTTTACGTAGGCACAAATATTGCCTTATTTGAGTTTTGAACTAAAATGTACAATACATATTTTTCTGTAAGCAAGAGTAGATGTAGTTGTATTGCAGAATGTGTATATTTGATTCTACTCACTGTCATTCCTGGTCAGAAGTTATGTCTTAGAAAGACACATAACTACTCCATCAGAATAGCAACAGCAGGGGATTACTTTGCTTTCTTCATCTCAAAAATCTGCAATCTCTCCCTGAAGGTCTTCTTTGCAACAGCATATTTTAAAGAAGCTGGTCTAAAGACAAATAATTTGCATATATCGTTTCCCAATTTTAAAAATCAAAACCACAATGTTAATTCAAGCAAAAAACAAAATGACTTTCAGTCCATTTCTCAAAATGTATTCTTAAATGTAACAAGAAAATGGGTAAACTTGAAATTCATTATATTCTCTTCCTTTATATACCATTTTTAAAGCTCAAGAGATCCTTGGAACAAGATCTATGCTTGTCTTGTTTAAGAACTTCAGAGGGTCATGTCTATTTCCTGAAATTGGAGAAGCAAAACAAATGACTCCAGTTTTCAATTCCACTGGAGTGTTCAAGGTTTAACTTTGAGTTAGCACTTCCCTGTTGGTTAAAATCACCTCTGTACTTTCCAATTGTCTACTTCGGCATTTAGGGGAGAAACTATCTCCTCAACTGCAGCACACCTTTCAAATGTTGGAAATAATGCAGAAAACACCCTTTAAAATGTCGAGGAAAAGAAAAGGTCTCCTAACGTGAAATTTGCATTTTCTTGATGTGGCCCCAAATTATGAAGGTTTAAAATGTTCTTCTAGTTTAAATAAGATTACCTATAATAAGGGCATGTTAATATGGCAAAGGCATGCTGCAAGGTGTCTTCTCATATGTTGGGTTGGAATTTTGCCACCACCACAGTGGCTGTGGGCTTCTCTCTCTTTGGCCTTACGTTATACACATCCAGTACGTGGCACATTCCCAACACAACACACACCCTGTTGTGTCTTACTGCTGAATGATGGCTCATGTTCCCAGCATATGCTTCATACTGTCAACAAAAGAAAAAAGCCCACTTTGATTTGGACCAAATTTAGTGTCTTTAAAATATTCAAATATGCTGTTTTCAATAACATATGGCCATGAACAATGTTTTTCATTTTTTTCTAACAGTATCTCTCTTTAAGGATAAATCATGTATTCCCGGATTAAATTAAATGGGTCCTGCTGTTGGAGAAAAATGTGTTTGTGCTTCTGCTTGGCTTTCTGTATTACCGTTTATCAAATCTTTTAAAACTTAAATAACCTTACGGTAAAATTCAGGAATATGAAAAATTATATGTGTTTATATTGTAATGGATTTTAGTATATTAGAAAGTCACAT